>NW_015388925.1:50000-51299 GCF_001527695.2 Protobothrops mucrosquamatus
ATACTAAATCAAGCAATTAACATAAATCATAAGAAACAAACAACCAAGTTTTTTTATCAGAAAGTGCTATCGGAAAGATAAGAAGGATAACAGTAACACAGCCCGACTTATTATTCTATGATTTCAAGAAAGCATTAATTCAGCAAGGGATCGTTTTACTGGGCACGCCAGAGGCCGTGTAGCAAAAATCCTATTTCAATCTCTCTTTTGTTGGAAATGCTTATTATTTCAGAGGAACAGGCTTATAGGCTTTTGGCTTCCTTGGGTATCGGCCCTGTTTTACTATTTACCAAAGTGCTAAAAAAAATGATGGGGAAAAAGCATATAAAGTTGGGAATGCAGTATCCAAGTATATTCTGAAAATCTGCAATCTACTGAAGTGTGGAAAGCTTTTAGCTGTTGGAGCTTGTGGGCTCAGTCCAGAAAATTGTTTCACTCTGCGGGAAACACCCAACTTCAAACCCTAGAGGGATGGAAGACGTGGTTCATTTCCATGCAGACAGCCCACCTCCTTCATTATTACAGCTACTCCTCAACTTACGACAACGGAGCGCAACATTTACACTAAGAGAGAAATCCGTTAAGTGAGTTTTGCCCCACCTCACGACTTTTCCTGCCACATTTGCGAAGTGAACCACTGCAGCTGTTAAATGAGCAACACAGTTGTTAAGTGAAGATGGTTCCCCCCCACCGTCCCATTGATGTCAGAAGGTCACAAAAGGGGATCGCATGACTGCCACGGTCATCAATGGGGGGGGGGGGAATCAACTGCCAAGCTCCCAATGGCAAATCAGGCGACCGTGGGGATTGTCGCAACAGTCGCAAAGTGTGAAAAATGGTAATGAGCCGCTTTATGAAAACGCCACCGTAACTTCGAACGGTCACTAAACGAACTGCTGTAAAATAAGAGAACTGCCTGTGCGCTGTGTGGCGTGTCATGGACACCCTTTGTGATCTCACAGCTAGAAGACAAGAGAATCGCTCTTACTGCTGCTCCTGCGGGAGTGTGGATGTGAACAATGCACTTGACGTCCGGGCGGGCGGCGTAGATGGCCGAGTGCAACGTGAAACCAGCCGGATTAATCCCCAAGTTAGTGCTTCCACGATCAATGACTTCGCCTTGGAAATTCACTTTAACCTGGTAACAGAAGACGGCGTTAAACGTTGAAGTTATTCTAACTCTTTTCCTGCAGGAGGGAAAGAAGACGCCAGTCACCTGAAAGGAGATAGGGGATGGAATAGAATAGGAATAGGAATAGAATAGAATAGAGAATAGAATAGACACTAGAATAGAATAGA
>NW_015388925.1:51496-69622 GCF_001527695.2 Protobothrops mucrosquamatus
AGAATAGAATAGAATATAGAATAGAATAGAATAGAATAGAATAGAATATAGAATAGAATAGAATAGAATATAGAATAGAATAGAATATAGAATAGACACTAGAATAGAATAGAATATAGAATATAATAGAATAGAATAGAATAGAATAAGGAATAGAATAAGGAATAGAATATAGAATAGAATAGACACTAGAATAGAATAGAATATACAATAGAATATAGAATAGAATAGAATATAGAATAGACACTAGAATAGAATATAGAATAGAATATAGAACAGAATATAGAATAGAATATAGAATAGAATAGAATAGAATAGAATAGAATAGAATAGAATAGAATAGAATAGAATAGAACAGAATAGAATGAACCAGGACAGAACAGAATAGAACAGGAGCCAGAAGACCTTGGAGGTCTTCTAGACCAGCCCCCTACTCAAGCAGGAGACCTGATAGCAGGCATGTCAAACTCGCGACGTAACGTGACGTCGCGCAATGTATCGGGCCAGTTTTGCCATTGCCGGCAATGGGGTGGGCGTGGCTTCCACGTGACGCGTCCGGCCCGCAGGCCGTCAGTTTGACACCCCTGCCCTATAGCATTTTAGACAATGTCTCTTCTTAAAAGCTTCCGGTGTTGGAGCAACCACAACTCCTAGTGGCAAGCTGTTCCACAGGTTAATTGTACTTACTGTTAGGAAGTTTCTCCTTAATTCCAGGTTGTTTCTCTCCCTGATTAGTTTCCATCATTGCTCCTTGTCCTGCTTTCTGGTGCTTTGGAGAATAGCTTCACTCCCTCTTCTTTGTGGGCAGCCCCTCAAATGCTGGAACAATGCTATCATGTCATCCCTAGTCCTTCTTTTCTCTAAACTAGCCACACCCAATCCTGCAACCGTTCTTCCTATGTTTTAGTCTCCAGGCCTTTAATCGTCCTAGTTGCTCTTCTCTGCACTTTTTTTTTCAAAGTCTCAACATTTTTTTTGTACTGTGGTGACCAAAACTGGACGCAGTATATTCCAGGTGTGGCCTTACTAAGCATTTATAAAGCAGCACTAATACTTCACGTGATTTTGATTCCATGCCTCTTTATCCAACCAAGGACTGTATTAGCCTTTTGGGCCCCTCAGTGGTCATGCCTAGCATGCATGGAAAAGAGGAAGCTGTATAAAACAAGGGTCCCTCCTTTTCTTCTCCCCTCACCCTGTTCTTGCACCCAGGACCTTCCCCTAGGAGGAGATAGGAGCAACTTTGCCCCCCATCAAGCTCCCACAGCCTTCCTTGCAGGAAAGGTCCTCTCGTCATTTCCCCTGAGACTCTTCCTGGGAAAACCAGAGAGAGAGAGAGAGTGGAAGTTACCACCATCTCTGTGGGTATATACGATGCTGATCTACAGAAAAGTTTTTACGATGAGGGATTTTTTTGTTTGTTTGCTTGTTTAGATGGAACACCGCAGAGTATCCAAAGACACTCGGATAATTTATTTTTCTTACATTCTCGGCTCTAAGGCGAGGCATCTTGGAAGCGGGAATCCGGTAATGACATTATAATTCAAACCATTTTTACACGACGTCTGCAATGTTGACTTAGGAAGTTATCTTGACTTTTGAGCTCTTCCAGAAGGTTTGAAAGCTTAAGCCAGAACCACGGTCACGATGGCTGACACCTTTCGTTAGCAACAATCAAGCTATCTTTCATGCTCCGCCTCTGTTTGTTTGTTTATGAGTTTATCAACTGCTTTATTCGAGGCAGTGGTTTTTTTTTATGTACCTGTCGGCCCAAATATTGGATACAGCTGACAAAGCTCCTTGATACAGCTGACAAAGTGAGAAAGAGCCTGTGGCCTAGAGGTTAACACACCTGCCTAACATGCAAGCAGCCCAGGTTCGAATCTCAGAAGGGTATGTTTGGCTGAAGAGAGCTAAGAAGCTCGAAACAGCTATTCCAATTCTCCCTTTATTCTTTGTTAGCAATCTAAAAAAATGTATATATATACATATATACATATATTGGGACACTGCTATCATGTCCCCCCCCCCCCCAGTCCTTCTTTTCTCTAGAGTAGCCATACCCAGCTCCAGCAACCATTCTTCATATATTTTACTTTCCGGGCCTTTAATCATCTTAGTTGCTCTTCTCGGCACTTTTTCCAAAGTCTCCACATCTTTTTTGTAATGTGGTGACCAAAATTGGAGGCAGTATATTCTTACTGCCTTACTTAAGGATTTATAAAGCGGCACTAATACTTCACGTGATTTTGATTCCACGCTTCTGTTTATACAACCGAGGACTGTATTAAAATCCTCGGTTGTATAAACAACAAACCCATTTCAGGAGAGGATGCAGCTTGGGGGAGGGCACTAGAGACGAGGCGAAGAATAAGTCTTTATGTTTCTTTACGGTTCTGTGCAGCCACATTGACAGACAATGACCGAGCTAACTTATTCTGATGTGGGCAGATCTCTTGAAAAGGTGCGGGGGCATGGCTGAAGACTTGATGAAAGAAAATAAAGGCGCAGCTGCTCGAGTGAGGTCTACTAAAGAGATTCTCCAGAATCAGAAACGATAGACCAACTGGTGGTGGGATACAAAATGTCACTCAGAAAGAGCGGAGCTGTGGTGCCGCTATCTATCTACCCTTGCAAGAATCCTGCTAGCAACATGAATAAATGCAGCACAAGTCCTCAGAAGCGGGTTCCAGTGCTAAAGTCCTCCACGCCTCTGAAACGTAACTTTAGCAGGGCTCCAACTGTCTCCTTCTCAAGGTGCATCTGAGGTGAGCTCCTGAAAAGGCTTAAAAGTTCACTGATCCGCTTCTCTGAAGAACGGCTCTTAAAAGGCTGGCAGGAGGAAAACGTAGGAGGGAAACAGATTCGAATCATTTTAAATGCTCCTTGGGGGGAGGAAAAGGCAAATGTGCATAAAGCAGTGGTTCTCAACCTATGGGTCGGGACCCCATTTGGGGTCGATCGACCATTTCACGGGGTCGCCAAGCAAGGCTGTCCGCCATTTTTTTTGTCCGCCATTTTTTTGTCCGCCATTTTTTTCCCCTTTTCCGGCGGGTGCCTTACCTCCCTTGGGCTGAGCCAGCTGGTGGTCGGCCTGCTCCGTCTCTGCCGCTTGCCAGCTACGCCTCGGCCGGCGCAGGGGGCAGAACCACGCATGCGCGGCGCTCCCGGGCAGGGAAAGTCCTCGACTTACGACCGGTTGGGTAGTCCTCGACTTACGACCGGTTTAGTCCTCGACTTACAACCGGTTGGGGTCGCGGCATTAAAAAGGTTGAGAACCACTAGCATAAAGGTAGCACACAGGAGGAGAGTAAATAACAGAACAGGGCAGGGCTTCACAAATGAGCCTGAAGGAAGATGTGGAAGGAGCTCGCAAGCCACAGTCCAGGTGAATCCAGTGGGACCCCATCAGGATGCTCTGCCGCAGATGTCTGCTGGAGGCTGACGGACACGCGGTCCCCAGCGATTCAGTCTCGTTAACTGCCACCCGCAGGAAGCAAAGCAGGCCCAGGATTATCATCATTTGAGAAAGGAAGGTTTGGATAGGAAGGGCCCAATCCAAGATTTAAACGCGGCACTCGCTTAGTGCCAACTGGCAATGAGTTAAGACGTTCAAGAACTCTGTGTTTAATTTCTCACTTACCAAGCTGGATGCAGCAACTTCGCTATAGAGAAGTCCAAAAGGCACAATCAGAAAATGTCCTTGCTCCAAGTTTACTCTGACCTGCAGATATGAAGGAGGAGGAAAGGTCAAGCTCTGAGAGCCACAATCTGAACGGCAGAAAGCTCAAGATAGATCGAAAAATCAACAGATCTACAAGAGTTACGGTCCTCCCAGTGACCGCTGGCTGAGGAATTCTGGGAGTTGAAGTCCACAAATCATAAAAGGGCCAGGTTTGAAGACCCCTGCTTTATTGCTTGGACTGAATGGGACTGGATCCCCCACCCATTTCATTTCTCCTACGGAACTGCACACTTACGGTGATGTGATTGTAAATGAGCTGGGACCAGCCAAAGAGGTCGGCCAGCCTGTAGAACGCAGCCAGCTTGCAGCGCAGCAACTTCTCCCCTTTCTCGTAAGCGATGGAATCTGATCCCCGCAGATCGTTCACGGGCGTCACCATACCAAGGCCTGAGAGGAAAGACACGTGCAGTTCAATAGGGGCAGCTCTCCAATTTAGTAATTAAAACCATTACCAATTACTAAAAATACAAAATTACAGGTAGTCCTCGACTTACAACAGTCCGCTTAGTGACCGTTCAAATTTTCACTGGAACAAAAGGGACTTAGAACCATTTTTCACAGTTACGACCCCACGATAACGTGATCAAAATCATCATATTTATGACCGTTGCTGTGTCCCCGGGGTCATGTGACCCCCTTTTGTGACCGTCTGACAAGCAAAGTCTGTGGGGAAAGCCAGATTCATTTAATAATCAGGTTACTCACTGATCGTCTGCGGTGATTCCCTTAACAACTGTGGCAAGAAAAGTCGCGAAATGGGGCAAAACTCACATAACAGAAATTTTGGGGTCAATTGTGGTCGTTGGTTGAGGACTACCTGCACAGCCAAGATGTCATCAGCCCTTCTCCATCTGACTCACTCATATTTAAGGCAGTCATGCCTCCTTGAGGAGCTGGCGGGAAGATGTTGGGAACGTTGGCCGTCATGAAGTCTGCAATCTGTTGGAGAGCCAGCAGGCCTGTAGGATTCTTCCCTTTCTTGAACTGTTCCTGGATCATGGATTCCAACTCTTCACAAAATGCCTAAGAACAGAGCAACACCGCACGTGAAAAGGCTGCTGAAGGAGCCATGACTTGGCTTAGTGTCCAACTCTTTGGGCAAAAGCAGATACCTTCAGTGGGGTGCAGGAATGGAGCAGAAATTTTTCAGGATTTGGCCTGAAAATTTCAGCTTTCCTCAGGAGGCAACTCTGAGGGAAATTTTCTGAAGGAATTTCAGCTCCCTTCAGGAAACAACTCTGAAGGAAATTTTCTGAGGAAATTTCAGCTCCCCTCAGGAGGCAACTCTGAGGGAAATTTTCGGAGGGAATTTCAGCTCCCCTCAGGAAGCAACGCTGAGGAAAACTTTTTGAGGGAATTTCAGCTCCCCTCAGGAGGCAACTCTGAGGAAAATATTTTGACGGAATTTCAGCTCCCCTCAGGAGGCAACTCTGGGGGAAATTCTCTGAAGGAATTTCAGCTCCCCTCAGGAGGCAACTCTTTCAGCCAGCCTCCAGATAGGAGGGGGTTCTTCTCAGCAAGTGGCAGCAGCTTGCAAACCTTCCCTACCGGCTTCCCCAATGATTTAATGGGGAAGCCAGCAGAGAAGGTTGCAGCTGGCAATCACATAATTGCAGGGTACTTGACAACCGGTCTTTAAGTGCAGAGTGCTGAGCATCCAGATTATGTGACCGCAGGAGTGGTGGTGCAACATTTTCCAATGGCCAGATGTTTTTTAGGGCAGGAGTCCCCAACCTTTCTCGGTTGGCAGCCCAGTGGGAAAGGGAGGGGCAGGGACCTTTATGCGCACATGTGCACTCACGCTAATGTGGCTGCATGTATGTGGGTGCAAATGGGGCTGGGAGCATGCACGCTCCGCAAATGGGGTTGCTAGCGCTGGCGTGAGGTATGTGGCTCGGCTAGTGTTGGTGTGAGGCATGGCTAGCGCCTGCGCAAGGCTCAGCTAGCATCGGTGTGAGACTCAGCGCTGGCGCAAGGAGGATGAGCACGCGTGCATATGCGCGTGTATTGTCAACCCACTCACGCAGCCTGGTGGCCAAGAGGCCACGGTAGTGAGCCATGGCCCATAGGTTGGGGACCTCTGGTTTAGGGGCTATAAAGGATCTTTCCTTAGACTGTTGTAGTTCTGGGCTATCATTAAACTCAAGGAGTATCCGTAGGACTTTTCAAGGAGAGAGGGCGGCACAGAATATTGTGTAACCTGTGATTATATTGATCTATCTATCTTATGAAGGAAATAATGTCGGCTGCAGCAGCCCTGAATTCTCTGAAGTCTATGTACTGCAGAATTAGAGTGTAATATTCCAGTAAATTTTATCACCGCTTTGCTTTAGTAACAACAGCAAGAAGAAAAATACACAATACTTGCGGAATGGATTCAAGAGCTATTTAAGGCCTTTTCACCCACACAAATGAAACTGCATTAGAAATCTGAACTACAAAACACAAAAAAAAGAGACAAGCAGTGCTTTTTTCAAGGAAACGCACACATGTGCGCTTTAAGAGACTTTGCCTGGCTTAAGTCACACACTAAAACCGCCTTGTTTGAAAACTGTCTTTAAAACGCAGGGCATTTAACCATTAAATGGCCTCCTTTTCTTTTCTTGTCGCTTGCTACGTATTCTCAGGATCCAACTTGTTCTACGTGCTTCTTTTTTTGGTCGTGTGTTGGTGGGGGGGAAAAAAAATGATAATACGTTCTTACCGGACTTTGGAGGATCATGGATACTCTCTTTTTCTGTTCCATCATGTTGAAATCCTGGCGAAGGTCAGGGGCCATATTCCTCTCCCGCAAGTAGTCGGGATTGTTTTCATCCACTCTGTCAAAATATCTCTCTTTATGGGGAGCTGTTGGGGGTGGTGAAGTTACCACCTCTGCTCTCGTTTCACCATTCATGGTACAGTTTCAATGGTTCTGCAAAAGCGAGAAGAAGAAAAAAACAATTAAAAAAAAAAAAGACAGCAAATGGCTCCTGTTAAAGCCAGCACCGGAAACAAATGCGACTACAGGCAGTCCTCGATTTAACGGCCAAAACGGAGCCCAGAATTTATGTTGCTAAGCGAGAAATTTTACAACCTGCCCCATTTTACAACCTTTCTGGCCACAGCCGTTAAATGAATCACTGCAGTCACGGTTGTTAAGTGAATCTGGCTTCCCTACTGACTTTGCTCGTCGCAAAAGTGGACCACGTGACCCCGGGGGACACTGCGACCGTCATAAGTAGGAGTCAGTTGTCAAGCCCCTGAATGTAAATCACATAGACCGTGGGGGGGTTGCAACGGTCGTAACTGTGAAACATAGTCATAAGTCATTTTTTCAGCGATATAACCAACTGATTTTTAAGTCAAGGACAACCTGTATATAAATCTTTGAAACAGCTAAGCATATTAATAAAAATAAATTAGTATTTTTTAAAAAAAAAATAGTTATGAATCAACGTGGAAGAAATTAATCAAAGGTATTAGGAAGTTGGCTTCAAAACAATTCAATGTTTTAGGGTGAATTGCAGTGGTAAAAATGAAAATTCTTGCACAGGTTAACTTTTTGTTTCAATCCCTCCTGGGGGCAATTCCAGCATAACCTCGTAAGAAATTGGCAAAAATGAAATAATAATAATAATGATGATGATGATGATGATGATGATGATGATAAAGTTGGAAGGGACCTCGGAGGTCATCTAGTCCAACCTCCTGCTGAGGCAGGAAACCTTATACCATTTCGGACAAATGGCTGTCCAGTTTCTTAAAAACTTCCAGTGTTGAAGCTTCTATTTTCATGCACAAAAACTAAGAGGAAATAAAATCGGCATATTTGGGGCGTATAATTCCATTTATTATGGGAGACGCTTCTAAACAATGGATTCAAATTGAAACATTTTTAGAGCCAGATAAGTATATAGATCAATTTTTTTTTTCCCCCAACCAAAACAATGTTCTAGAATAAAACTTATTGAAAAGTGCTTTATTAAAGCAATATTTCAAATTTGGAAGAGTAAATACACCGTTTTGGTAAAGGATACTTCCCTTTTAACTCCTCTACTAACCTATATTGATCAATAATATAGGATAATAATGATTATGGTCGGGCTAAAATGAAATCTGCGAGAAGGCAATTTTTATAGATTTAAAGATTTTATAGTAGCAGGGAATCTTTCAATAGCTGTCAGACTGAGTGACAAATACATAATAAAATATCACATTATGGAGTTCAATGGAAGATCTAAGTCAGGGGTAGGCAACCGTGGCTCTTTTATGACTCGTGGACTTCAACTCCCAGAATTCCTGGGCCAGCATGGCTCAGCTTGGAAACCTCTCCCTTTCCCCTCAGCATGGCTGGCTCAGGAATTCTGGGAGTTGAAGTCCACGAGTCATAAAAGAGCCAAGGTTGCCTACCCCGATCTAACGGAAAACCAAACTACGTAATGATACTATTACAGGCGGTCCTTCACTTACAACAGATCAGTTAGTGACCGTCCCAAGTTACGACGGCACTGAAAAACGTGACTTGTGACTGCGTTTCACACTTACGACCGTGGCAGCGTCTCCAGGATCACGTGATCAAAATTCAGACACTTGGCCACTGACTCATATTTATGACGGTCGCAGCGTCCCGGGGATCCCCTTTTGCGACCTTCTGACGAGCAAAGTCAATGGGGGGGGAAGCCAGATCCGCTTAACGACCGGGTTGCTAACTTAGCAACTGCGGTGACTCGCTTAACAATTACGGCAAGGAAAGTCGTAAAATGGGGCAAAATTCACTGAGAAGCTCACCTGTGGTCCTAAATCGAGGACTACCTGTAACGTAGGAGGTTTAAAAGATGATGAGTGGAATTTGTGAAATGTCACTGTTTGCACAGCCACGAATATAAAATGTATATACTGCAGTTACAGTTCTGGTGTCCTCCCTGGAAAACTTTCCAAAACTGGTCCTTGCCTAGAGGCAGCAGCAGCACTAAATGCCGTCCCAACCCCAGGAAAGAGTCCTCGACTTACAACCGTTCATTTAATGGCCGTTCAAAGTTACAATGGCCCTTTAAAAAGTGACTTACAGCTGCTTTTCATACTTAAGACCGTTGCCCAGGGTCACGTGGTCAAAATTCAGACGCTTGGCAACTGACTCACACCTATGACCGTTGCAGGGTCCTCCCCGAGGGTGTGTGTGTGTGTCACGTGATCCCCTTTTGCGACCTTCTGAGAAGCAAAGTCAATGGGGAAGACAGATTCACTTAACGACCGGGTTGCTAATGTTAACAACTGCAGTGATTCCCTTAACAACTGAGGCAACCAACAGAGCAAAATTCACTTAACAACTGTCGCACTTAGGCACAGAAACTTGGGGCTCACTTGTGGCCCGTATGTCGAGGACTAGCTGCATAGATTTCCTGCACAAATAATCCACCCTCAACTCTTCACATCCGTGTTTTTTTTGGGCACTGTTTCTGCCAGGAGGCCCGACTCGCAGCCCGTTGATCAAAGGGGGTGACTGTCCAGTTTCTGCAGGAAATCCTGGACAAGGGCTCCATCTGGGGGCTTCCTGCTAACCCCTGGGGGGTGGGGGGGCTCTCTGTTTAAAAGCAGAGGGAGGAAAGATACACCTGGCCAGGTCCCAGGAAAATGCAGCCAGGACCTGCTAAGTCCTCCCCTCCTTTCCTCTGAATGGACAGCTATGCAGAAACAGAACAGACTAGAGCTGGAAGGGACCTTGGAGGTCTTCTAGTCCAGCCCCCTGCTCAAGCAGGAGTACATATACCATCTCAGGCAAGTGACTGTCCAGTCTCTTCTTAAAAACCTCCACGGATGGAGCGTCCACGATTTCTGGAGGCCAGCTGTTCCACTGGCTAATTGTCCTCACTGTTAGGAAGTTTCTCCTTAATTCCAGGTTGCTTCTCTCCTTGATTAGTTTCCAACCATTGTTTCTTGTCCTGCCCTCTGGTGCTCTGGAGAATAATGTGACCCCCCTCCTCTTTGGGGCAGCCCCTCAAGTACTGAAAGACTGCCATCATGTCCCCCCTAGTCTGTCCTTCCTTCCTTCCTTCCTTCCTTCCTTCCTTCCTTCCTTCCTTCCTTCCTTCCTTCCTTCCTTCCTTCCTTCCTTCTTCCTCCTCCTCCTCCTCCTCCTCCTCTTCTTCTTCTTCTTCTTGTGCCATATCCATTATCGGACGTTGGTGATCATGTTGGCGATCCTGTTTTTATCAGCCGCCGCACGAAAAAGTGCTGCTGAGTTTTGTCCAAACCAGTCCCTTAGATTCTGAAGCCACAATGTTCTTCTTCTGCCTGGACCTCGTTGGCCTTCAGTCTTTCCCTGGAGGATTAAATGGAGCATGCCGTATTTTTCTGGGTGTCGCATCCCATGTCCGAAATATTCTAATTTTCGTTTTTTAATTGTTTTGGTGATTTCCCTGGGCTTTCCCAGGCGGCTGATCCCCTCCTCATTTCTGATCTTGCCCACCCAGCTTATGCGTAACAGCCGCCTGTCAATCCACATTTCAATCCACCTTTCTTTAGACTAGCCAAACCCAAGTCCCGCAGCCGTTCTTCGTATGTTTTAGTCTCCAGGCCGCCTTGGATCATCTTAAAGTTGCTCTTCTCTGAACTTTTTCCAAAATCTCAACCTCTCTTTTGCTGTAGGGTGACCAAAATTGGTTACGGCCTTGGGCTCGCTGGAGATGGGAGCACAAATGAAGATCAGCAGGGCTGGAAAAAAAAGCCAGTAAAAAATGGCCAAGAAACGGGAGCGGGAGGAAGAGAGGCAGAGAGTACTTTACCCCCAGAGTGCAAAGTTAAGGGCAGGGAGCAGTTTTGGCTCCCCACAGGGTCCTCTGACCCCCTCCTCAGCCCTTTAGATTGTCTTTGAACCCCGTTGCCCCAACAAAGCTGGGGCTTAAGAGCTTTGCTCTTTTGACGCTGGCACATTGGAAGGGAAAAGGCAGGGAAGAACAGCCTGGAACGAGTCTGCCGGCACGTGGCACATGCACCGAAGTGTTTAGATAAAATAGTAGTTTTGCATCGAGCACATTAGCATGCGCTTTCCGTTCTCTGAAAGGCTGCCCAAAAGCCCCACCCTGAATGGAGGCCAACAGAAGTCGTAAATCCAAGGCCTCGACAGAGGGAAAGCCGAGTTCAAGGGAACAAAATGAAAGCCAGTTCGAAGGGAACAAAATGCAGATGTTTTCGCACAGATCTGTGCAAGACCCGTCCTCCGGGCAACTGTTTAAAAGTAGGGAAAAAGGAAACCTTTCACAAAAATATATATATAATCATTACAGCTTTTACCCTTTGAGGTCTGAAAGGCACTGCGGCGCCCTTGTCTCTCCTCTGAAGGGATTTTAAACAGAAAGAAGGATTCAAAGGAGGTGGGGGGGGCAAACATCTTTATCGGTTGACGCTATTTGGAAAACCGTACTTGATGGTCTGGATGGAGGGACCGGTAGCCGAATTTGAACCCAGGTTCTGCCTCTGTTTACCTTCCCAAAAAGCATTCAAAAGCGATTTATTAGGGTACCCTGATAAAGTGGGATCCCCCTATGAAAAGGGAGAGACCCAGCTCACATTCCTTTTTATAGTATAGTATTTATAGTATAAATGCAATAAATGCAATAAAAATAGTTAACAAAGAATAATATTAACGCAACAAAGAATAATGCAAGAGGAACAGTTGATTGGGCAGGATAACAGCAGCCTCCCCTTTGCACAGGGAATCAGTTTTAGCACGTAGACAAACATGTTACATACTTGCATCCCATAATATCACACGTGTTCACTGAAATGAGGTCTGATGTCAGAAGGGCGTAAATGGTAAGGAAACAAGGATGTTGGGAGTTCGCGGAAGAGACAAAACCAGACAAACCCAATTTGTTCTAACAAACTTTTTCTTATCTGGAGCTACTCTCCAGCCGGTTCATCTTTTCAGTTTAGGAAGGTTAAAAGCTGTTCCTACATTCCAAGTCTTTAGTGAGCCTGGACATTGTTTTAAAAGAGAGAAAATAAGCCAAATTAGAAATACAAAGGAACTGCGTTAGTTAACAAACTGCAAAATCCACGCGCCGTGTGCCCCCCTCGGAACAAAAACGTCCCACATTTGTAAGATGCTTGTCCTAAATTAAGCAGACCATTTACATCAGTGTTTCTCAACCTTGACCATTTTAAGGCATGTGGACTTCAACTCCCAGAATTCCACAGCCAGCAATGCTGGCTGTGGAATTCTGGGAGTTGAAGTCCACATGCCTTAAAATGGTCAAGGTTGAGAAACACTGATTTACATGAAGATTGGTGTGAGTTTTTCCTCTCTAAACCAAAAAAAAAAAGGGGGGGGGCTGGGACTATTCCTGTTCCACCTGGCCTTGCATGTTTATATTAAGGGCTGTTATCTGGCATCACCTCTGATTTAGAAACTTTTTTTTTTCCCCCACGCAAAACCAAATGTAAAAAAATGGTAAGAGAGACTGCAACACTGTGCTCGGTGCTCAGGTGAGTCACCTTCCTAGAAAGAAAGAAAGAAACTGGCTAGTAAAATCTGGTTGGAGACATTGATGGGAAGGACCAGATTTACCCAGAGCCCAGGCCCCCCAAATGCTTCACCTCTGCAAACACACACACACAAGAAAAACCAGGCTAAAATGTTGACTTTGCTCAATTTCAGCTATTAAAAAAAGCAGGAGTGCACAAAGGCCATTTCCAACCTTTGACTCTAAGTGAGAAAAAACGAAGGAGGATTTTTCTCAAACATAAAAGGGCGGGTGTCCCTTTTAAGATGAGCTCAGCTCCCCGGGACTTTGTGGATGCATTTTTTCCTGCTGTTTTTCTGGGCAACTGTACACACATTTTCCCTGCATCCTTCTGGGATGCTTGCAACCCACTTCTGGCCTACAAGAGGCTTCCTCTGGGTCTCTCCTCCCAGGGGCCCAGAAAGATCCTGCTAAGCACGAAACTGAGATGCCGGGAAACTTGAGTTTGTTACATCCATCACATGAGCAACTGCAGAGAAGCAGGGAGAGAGATGACCCCGAAGGGAACAGACAGGATGCCTAAGCAAAGAGAGCGGAAACCTTCTTTCAATCTTGGGGGACAGAACAGAATTTGGAAGGCAGTCCCAGACTCACTGAGAAAAAGAGGGAAGAGAAGGTGAAGTACAACAGGCTTCCCCAGTTCCATTAGGCCAACTCCAAGGCGGGCTCGAGCTTGCCAGGGGTTTGTTTTAGGATTAGCAACAAAAGCTTCACGCTGCACCACACGCCACAGACCATTCTGAAAAAGAATCACTCTTGAAACGCAACTGATTGCTGCTTTTAAATGTCAACCATATTTTACTATCCAGGCGTGTGTTTAAATTAATCCGTCATAAGTAAGGTTACCCATAGGGCGGGAATCTGTGTCACACCAGGGCACCGATGCGTATATAAACAGAAATAAGGGGTATAAATTTAATGTCATGGAAGAACGGGAGGGATGAGTTTTTGTCCGGACACCATTAACGTATTTATACACCTTGAATTATAACACATACGGTGTACACACCTATGTCTCGACACATACACACCTATGTCTCGACACTTTACAATGCCTTGGTAAGGTCACACTTGGAATACTGCATCCAGTTTTGGTCACCGCGATGTAAAAAAGATGTTGAGACTTTAGAAAGAGTACAGAGAAGAGCAACAAAGATGATTAGGGGACTGGAGGCTAAAACATATAAGGAACGGTTGCTGGAATTGGGTGTGTCTAGTTTAACGAAGAGAAGGACGAGGGGGGACATGACAGCAGCCTTCCAATATCTCAGGGGCTGCCCCAAAGAAGAGGGAGTCAAGCTATTCTCCAAAGCACCCGAAGGCAGGACAAGAAGCAACGGGTGGAAACTAACCAAGGAGAGAAGCAACCTAGAACTAAGGAGAAACTTCTTGACAGTGAGAACAATTAACCAGAGGAACAACCTGCCTCCAGAAGCGGTGAATGCCCCAACACTGGAAGTTTTTAAGAAGGGACTGGACAGCCATTTGTCTGAAATGGTATAGGCTATCCTGCCTGAGCAGGGGGTTGGACTAGATGACCTTCAAGGTCCCTTCCAACTTTACTATTATTATTATTATTATTATTATTATTATTATTATTATTATTATTATTATTATTATTATTATTATTATTATTAATTATTATTATTATTATTATTATTATTATTATTATTATTATTATTATTATTATTATTATTATTATAATATGTATTTATGTCTGCTGGGGAGCCTCCAGATACTTATTTTAAAATGTTCTTGCCTCACTCACGGGCCTTTAGGCGTCGTGCGTCCAACTTTCCTGTTCTCCCTTTCCCAGTCTGATAAAGGAATCCAATTTTTTCCCCCCTCTTTAAGTGAATAGAATCCACACCGCTCTTAAGGAAGGAGCCATTCAAAACGCCTTCCGCGGACATAGGATTTGCAAAACGGAAAGATACCGCTTGAGAGGGTTGCGTTCCTGTCTCAAACCTCCACGATCCCTCTAGCCAGCACAAGTGTGTTGTTGTTGTTTTTAAAAGGAGGAGCAATTGGAGCAGCACAAGCCACACGCCGGCTGCAAAGACACAACGAAGTCTGCTCAGACCCAACACGGAGACACTGCAGCAGAAGCCAATCCAAGAAGTCACATCCTATAAATAATAATAATTTAAAAAACAACAACAGAAGAAGGCAACCAATTTGGTGCACTGTGGTAATTAAGGCACAGGACTAAGAGAGCAGGAGGCCGTGAACCGGTCACTGTCTCTCAGCTGTTAGGAAGCAGGCAATGGCCAACCACGTCCAATAGCCTAGCGAGAAAACTGCAGGGTCAACCCTGGCTCAACGGCACAGACAGGAACAGGGTCTTCTGCAGCTCTGATGGCCTTCAGAAGCAAGTCTGATGCTCCTGGCCCCATCAGATCAGGCATGGGACCCTAGGGCAGGCAGCAGCCAAGAGCATGGGCCCCAGAAGCGGCTCAAAAAAAAAGTCAGCAGCTGCATGGTTCTGGGATATAACACCACAAAGAAACCAAGACTTCGGCAATCATCCTCGATTTATTTATCAATAGCACTTAGACCAGTGGTTCTCAACCTGTGGGTCGGGACCCCATTTGGGGTCGATCGACCATTTCACGGGGGTCGCCAAGCAAGGCTGTCCGCCATTTTTTTTGTCCGCCATTTTTTCCCCCTTTTCCGGCGGGTGCCTTACCTCCCTTGGGCTGGGCCAGCTGGTGGTCGGACTGCTCCGTCTCTGCCGCTTGCCAGCTACGCCTCGGCCGGCGCAGGGGGCGGAACCACGCATGCGCGGCGCTCCCGGGCAGGGAAAGTCCTTGAATTACGACCGGTTGGGTAGTCCTCGACTTACAACCGGTTTAGTCCTCGACTTACGACCAGTTTAGTCCTCGACTTACGACCGGTTGGGGGTCGCGGCATTAAAAAGGTTGAGAACCACTGACTTAGACTTATGTACCGCTTCACGGCGCTTTACAGCCCTCTCCAAGCGGTTTACAGAGTCAGCCTCTTGCCCCCAACAATCTGGGTCCTCATTTTACGGACCTGGGAAGGATAGAAGGCTGAGTCAAACCGTGAGCCGGTCAGGATCGAACTTCCTGGCTGTGGGCAGAGTCAGCCTGCAACAGCCCATTCGAACCCCTGCGCCATCACAACTCCTAGTTATGAAATGTATATGCTGACCCTCTTTCCTATCCAAAGCGACTTGCTTAAGGGCTTTCAAATTAAAAAAATAAAAAAAGTTTTAAATACGGCCCCAAGTAGGATCGCCAAACTGTTTTAAGATTTTAGGATTACTTGATAGCCCTTGAGGCTGGTTTAATTTACATCCCATGCAGTTCAATCAATCGTTAAAAAAAAAAACTGAAGCCGTGCTTCAGAATGTCAGAGAAGATGATATATATGATAGATTGGAGGGCTTTTGAATGAATTTAATGAGGTTGGAGGAAAAAAGACAGTCTAGAAGGAGAACGTGAGAGGGGTGCTATTAACATCAGTGGGGGCAACGATATAGTGAATAGCAGGGATGTGTTGTGTTTGTCTAAGAGCCAAAGTGGTTCCTTCAAGTTATTTTCAGGATGTGCATCCCCCTAAAACAGGGGTAGGCCACCTTGGCTCTTTTATGATTCGTGGACCTCAACTCCCAGAATTCCTGAGCCAGCACGGCTGGCTCAGGAATTCTGGGAGTTGAAGTCCACGAGTCATAAAAGAGCCACGGTTGCCTACCCCTGCCCTAAAAGAACTGTCTTCAGAAATATTCAAAACAAAGAAAACAGCTAGATGGATATGGCAAAAAGCTATCAGGTAACAATGAAAATAATGAAGGTCATCTAGTCCAACCCCCTGCATTCAGAACTTCTGGAGGCAGGTTGTTCCACTGGTTAATCGTCCTCACTGTCAGGAAGTTTCTCCTTAGTTCTAAGTTGCTTCTCTCCTTGATTAGTTTCCATGCGTTGCTTCTTGTCCTGCAGAACTAAATGCAGAACTCTTCAACTCCTATTTTTGCAGTTTTCTTGAAAAAGGGAGCACGCATTCCTTCTTGTCACTGGGCAGGAAGGGATCTTGGAGATCAATTCAGATCAACCCTCTATCGATTGTGGGAATCCACAGACCTGGGGATGCAGTGGTGAAGCAGCCATCACTGGGGAGTTAAGGTCCACCTATCTTAAACTTGCCAGCATTGAGAAATATGCAACAAATAGGCAGAATGTTCCCAGTCTGCCTTTTCTTCTTTCTGAGCTAGGAGCAAGATGCCGTTTCCTGCTTTGTTTTCCTATACAGCTGTTAATTTAATTTCAAAAGCAGACCAATATAGCTATGCTAATTCCCAGGAGTCGTTTACATCAAGAAGGCAGACGAGGCAATGCCTGACAGCCCCACTTGTTATGCCCAGAGCATCGACGATGTACGTTTGGCAGCCCTTAAATGCTAAGTCACCACCACCGGGTAATAGCCAATCCCAACACACTGATACAGACACAGCATTAATTCCCTAAATGTCAGGGAGGAGGTCAATATCAGTTCTGCTCCGGCATCTAAACTATGGATGGGATGGATGGATGGAAACTAATCAAGGAGAGAAGCAACCTGGAATTAAGGAGAAGCTTCCTAACAGGGAGGACAATTAAGCAGTGGAACTTCAGAAGCGGTGGGCGCTCCATCCCTGGAGGCTTTTAAGAAGAGACTGGACAGCCACTGGGCTGGAATGGGATAGGGTCTTCTGCTCGAGCAGGGGGCTGGACTAGAAGACCTCCAAGGTCCCTTCCAACTCTATTCTGACGGATTGATTGATTGGAATGGTATAGGGTCTCCTGCTTGAATAGAGGGCTGGACTAGAAGACCCCCCCAAGGTCTCTTCCAGCTCTATTCAGATTGATTGGTTGATTGAAATGGTATAGGGCCGGGGTAGGCAACCTTGGCTCTTTTATGACTTGCGGACTTCAGCTTCCAGAATTCCTGAGTCAGCATGGCTGGTTCAGGAATTCTGGGTATTGGAGTCCACAAATCATAAAACACCCAAGGTTGCCTACCCCTGGTCTAGGGTCTCCTGCTTGAGCAGGGGGTTGGACTAGAAGACCCCCAAGGTCCCTTCTAGCTCTATTCTGATTGGTTGATTGATTGTCTGAAATGGTATAGGGTCTCCTGCTTGAATAGGGGGCTGGACTAGAAGACCCCCAAGGTCCCTTCTAGCTCTATTCTGATTGGTTGATTGATTGTCTGAAATGGTATAGGGTTTCCTGCTTGAATAGGGGGCTGGACTAGAAGACCCCCAAGGTCCCTTCCAGCTCTATTCTGATTGGTTGATTGATTGTCTGAAATGGTATAGGGTCTCCTGCTTGAATAGGGGGCTGGACTAGAAGACCCCCAAGGTCTCTTCCAGCTCTATTCTGATTGGTTGGTTGATTGTCTGAAATGGTATAGGGTCTCCTGCTTGAATAGGGGGCTGGACTAGAAGACCCCCAAGGTCCCTTCCAGCTCTATTCTGATTGGTTGATTGATTGTCTGAAATGGTATAGGGTCTCCTGCTTGAATAGGGGGCTGGGCTAGAAGACCCCCAAGGTCCCTTCCAGCTCTATTCTGATTGGTTGATTGATTGAAATCGTCTAGTCTAGCGTCTCCTGCTTGAGTAGAGGGGGGCTGGACTAGACGACCTCCAAGGTCCCTTCCAGCTCTATTCTGAAATGAACTGAATCCCAGGGGAATATACACTGCAACTCATTTTCCTGCGAAACAACCACTCATTCCAGAACACTTTGTACCAAACAGGTCATTTAGTCCAGAAAACCATCAGCACGAGTCACACATCAGAAAAGGCAACGGCTAAAAAAAACCAAACCAAGATAAATGTCTGGGAACCCCAGGATCGTCCTATTTTTAAGTTACCCA
>NW_015388925.1:70313-72673 GCF_001527695.2 Protobothrops mucrosquamatus
AAGTCCTCTCCAGGGGGGGAGGGGGGGAAGAGACCCTCCAAAGTCCTCTCCCGGGGGGGTGTCTTTCCCTCCCCCTTCTCCATCCATAACACCTCCCACGTGCACGAGAGGACACCCCCCCACACACACACAGAAGGGGGGGAAACCACGGCGGAGGGGGGGGATGAGGGAGGGGCTGCTCTGCCGCCTGAGGCTCCCCTCGGGCCCTCCCGGGAGCGACGCCCCGCCCGGAGGTACAACGGCTGAGGGCCTGTGGAGGAGCCGGGCCTTTCCTCCTCCTCCTCCGAGGCCGCGCCGAGGCCCACCCACGCAGCGGCTCACCTGGAGCGGAGAAGCGGCGGCGGCGGCGGCGGCGGCAGCGGCCCAGTCGAGTGGAGGCTCCGGCGGTCCCGCCCTCCTCCGCCTCCGCGGGCGCGGCTGGCAGGTCTGCAGGCCAAGGAGCGCGGCGGCCATTGGACGGCGCCGCCCCGCCAGCAAGGACGCCGCGGATTGGTCGCCCCGTTCGCCCAAGCCCCGCCCCCCCACCGCCCGCTCGGACTGAGGCGCAGCCCTGAGGGCCCGCCATTCGGGGCCTGCTTGGCCCCTCAGGGGGGTGGTATTTTCGGCTTCTCGGCCAAACGGTCCGTGAAGGGGGCTGAGCCTCCCCTCCCTCCGGCTCTGGGACGCCCCGTCAAAGCCCAGGCAGCCCCGGCTTATCAGTTCCAAGCGTTTGCCCATGAAGTGGGAGTACGTTTTAAAATCCTCTAAACCCTAACCTTGACAGCTTGACGACTGGTGGACTTCAACTCCCAGAATCCCTCAGCCAGCATAGCCGCAAAGAACGGCTGGCTGAGGAATTCTGGGAGTTGTAGTTCACAAGTAAAGTTGTCAAGGTTGGAGCGTTTAAACCCACCCAAGCGTGCCAAAACCACAGTGCAAAAGCAAAAAGGGACTCGAAAAGGAAGTTTAAACAGGGGCATAAATTGGATAATAACCGCTTAACAACTGCCTATGATTCGTTTAACGATATATATATATATATTAAAAAAAATACATTTTTATGTTTAAGAAATAAAAAGGAATGCTAATTTTTATTTAAAGCTGGAGAAGAGATGCGTTACATTTCAAGCACGAATCTTTTGTGGAGGGCACGGATCCCTCGGGGGGGGGCTCAAATTATTTTTTATAGCTGGTTTGCTGCCCATATGTCTCCCCCCCCCCGCAAAAAAAAGGCCGTTTCACAGAAAAATTCAGAAAAAGAGACTCGAAATTACATCTCGAGCGCTAGCAGAGCTGGGGTTTGTTTTAATCCTGAGCAAAAATGATTTTGGGGATGGTTCATTTTAGAGGTGAAGGAAGATAAAAGGGGCTTGGCCAGGGAAAAAGTAGAATATAAGTAAAGGGGGTTGGACTAGAAGACCTCCAAGGTCCCTTCCAACTCTTATTCTATATTCCCCCTCAGCTATGTATCCCGCCCTCCTACGACTTGTCCGAGGGAGGCAAAACAAACTAAAAATAAACTCCTATAATACACATATTCGCCACTGCAGGCAGTCCTCGGCTTACAACAGTTTGTTTAGTGACCGTTCCAAGTTACACTGAAAAAAGCGACTTAGGACCGTTTTTCACACTTAACGACCGTTGTAGTATCTCCCTCCAACCCCCTCCTCCTGCTCTTCCAGCGCTCCCCTTTCCCACTTAATCCAGGGGGAAATTGACCAAAGATATCCATGCGGCATGGGAATGAATTAAGGCAGTCCTCAACTTACGACCATAATTGAGCCCAAAATTCATGTTGCAAAGTGAGAAACCGGTTCAGGGAGTTTTGCCTCATTTTACGACTTTCCTTGCCGCATTTGTTAAGTGAATCACTGCAGTTGTTAAATTAGAGACACGGTTGTGAAGAGAATCCGGCTTCCCCATTGATTTTGCTGGTCAGAAGCTCGCAGAAGGGGAAACATACGATCCCGGGTCACTGCGACCGTCATAAATGTGAGTCAGTTGCCAAGCATCCAAATGCAAATCACGTGACCCTGGGGATGCTGCAACGGTCATCAGGGTGAAAAACGGTCATAAGTCCCTTTTTTCAGTGCTGCTGTAACTTTGAATGGTCACTAAGCCACAACTGTGAAGGACTGCCTGTATTTAGGGCAAGGTCCAACCTTGGCAACTGTGAATGACTTGTGGACTTCAACTCCCAGAATTCTTTGGAGAATGGGGAATTCTGGGAGTTGTAGTTCCCCCAGTCTTAAAAAGTTGCCAAGCTTGGACACCTCTGATTTAGGACCGTTCCTTTGCCCCAATCGCCCCTTTGGCCATTTCATTGACGTGTCTAAGCAAGGAGAATCTTCTCCAAGGGCAGCCAATATTTGAGGGGCTGT
>NW_015388925.1:75533-77429 GCF_001527695.2 Protobothrops mucrosquamatus
TGTGTGTGTGTGTGTGTGTCTCTCTCTCTCACTCTGTGTGTGTGTGTGTGTGCTGGGAGATCTGGGTTGCGCCCCCAACCCCCGCTCCAGTGGGAAAGAGGCGAGAGGCTCCCTCCCGCGCGCATCCCTGGGGTGGAGGTTGCCCAGGTGAAGCCAACCTACCTGCCTGGGTTATTTTAAACCCGGCCAGGTGCCCCGTTTTGGCGTTGCGGCATCTGATCCAAGGGGTGGGAGGGAGGGAGGCGGGCAACCGCAGCCGCCCCTGGGTCAGCCTGTCTCTGCCATGCCCCCTTAACATGCCGTCCTTTTAGCCTTTCCGTTGGCTCTTTTCCCTGGACTCACACACCTGGAAGATTCCTGGGGTGTGGGTGTGGGTGGGGGGCTGCTTTCTCTTGAAATAAGGACAGAAGCCCAGGCTGCCCTAAAATGCCTTCATTGGCTCAGCCCCCCGAGAAAGTTAGGGCATGGTAGAGTTTCTGCTTTTTATTTTGTGTGTGTGTGTGTGTGTTTTACACTCTCTCTCTCTCTCTCTCTCTCTCTCTCTCTCTCTCTCTGTGTGTGTGTGTGTGTGTGTGTGTGTGTGTGTGTGTGTGTGTGTGTGTGTTTTGGGTGCTCTCCCCTAGTCCATTTTTGTGCTTTTCAGGCGAGCTATCTGCATGAATAGTTTTAAAAAGCGGGCCATTTCTTTGGGGTGTGGGGGGGTGGGAAGCACCGTGGACCGGACAGCTGCCCCTGTTGGAGATGCAGCTGGGATGGTTTTGGGGGACCAGTCAGGAATCACCTGCAGTGATCCGGTGAGCTGGGAAAATCAGGGAGAGGATGGTGGGATCTGCCTGAAGGGAAGCTCTTTCTGTTCGGCCTCTAAGACCAGTCAGGAATCGCCTGCAGTGATCCGGTGAGCTGGGAAAACCAGGGAGAGGATGGTGGGATCTGCCTGAAGGGAAGCTCTTCCCGTTCGGGCCTCGAAGCAGGCTGGCCAGGCCGATGCACCCTTTCGATTTTGCTGATCCACGCTGGCTGCCATGATGACTCACGTTCAGGCAGCGAGCGTCTCCTGAGCCTCCCACAGTAAACCAGCTTGTAAAACATCCCCATCCCTCACTATTTCTCTCCTGACAAAAGAGGCATCGAGGAAGCCTGGGGATGGTGGGGGGGGGCGAGGATTGCTGCAGCAACCAGCCCTCTACTCGCCTCCCACCCACCCGCCCGTCCCAAGTTCACTGCCACATGGTAGCCGGTCAGATGGGAGAGAGGCCAATGCTACCTACCGCATAAGAGAAGGCGTTGGACTGCCTGCCTGCTCTCGCTGCGACTTTGACCCGAGGAACGAATTAATAAGCACGCAGAATCCCAGCAAACGCCTTTTTCGAAGCTTCTTAAAGTCTGCAAACCCCAAAGGAGTTTGGCTGCCATCCGGGCCACAGCTCATCCTGGGGGGAATGCTCCAGATCCCAGAGTTTTCTGGACTTCTGGCTTGACGCCTTCTGGAACCTTCTCAGAAGCAGCCCATCGCGGTCAGGCTCCTAATGGGGTCTCCACCCCAGCCTCTAGTACCCACCCTGGGTCTGGTTCCCGTGGCCAACCTTGTTGTTTTAAGGTTTACTGCAGATGCCTCTTGCACCAGCCATGCTGTGCCTTTGAGTCTTGTTTCCTAATGCTTCATTTTACTCCGAGAGTAGATTTTGGGCACCTCTCTCAACAATACTGCTTTCTTTTTTCTTCTCTAGAACGATTAAAGGCTCCGTAGCTCTAGGTGGAAATTTCAGGGCTTCTTATTAATACTACTCTGGGCAATTGTAAATGCATGACTAAATAAAATACGTGGGTAGCAGGATTAAAATCTCGCCTGTGTTTCCATACTAGGATAGGATTTATTTAAAAAAAAATTGGGGGGGG
>NW_015388926.1:0-75374 GCF_001527695.2 Protobothrops mucrosquamatus
GCTAAGCAGTAAAATAATTTCCCCCTGGATTTGAGAAACTCAGATATGACTGGTGCTATGAGATATTCATGAGTTTTCTGCAGCTAAACATGTTTGCCAAAGCATGCAACATTTTTATTAATACATAAAAATAAACACCAGCAGTACTTTATAATATATAATTTATTTCCTCAATTATCCTAATTTTCTTGCAAAGAGGAACTCCATTAGCTTTATTATATTTGTTAACTGTTAATGTATAAACATATCAAATTATTGTAGCAATTGAGAGAACGATGGCTGGTCTGAGCCTATATAATAATCATATTCCCCCAATTTTTTATCTAATCATTTAAACTAAAGCAAGTGGCAACAACTGCAAATCTTGTGAGTATTTTGTTAAAATAACAGCCATGTAGAACTGTTTTTTAAATCAAAATGACTAGGTGCAAAAGAAAAGAAAATTATATGATGAACAGCAGACTTGTAAAATCTCTCAGAAATACAGGGCCTTTTTTAATGGTCCACCAGTTTGATTGCCATCCCCAATTTTTTTATTGAATGCATCATCTCTGTTTAAAACTTAAGATATGCATCTTTTTCTGTTCTTACTTTTATTGTATTTTAATAGCTCTAAATGCATTTCAATTGTTTTTATTACAGATTTCTTTGGAAGGCCTTTTCATATGAAAAAAGGCATATACTGTAAATCTCTGCAAAGAAAGCAGCAGTAGTTCCACAAAGTTTTTTCTCCTGCACTTATTAGTATGTTTCTTTCCATATCACAGCCAATATTATAACCATAGATTCCAGAGCAGGCATTTGAAAACCCTTGCCTACCAATGCAAACCTTCTCTTGGCAATATGCAGAGAGGGCACAAAATGACTGACTAGGTCAAGCCATAGTTTGTTTAGCTGTGATTTCTTGAATAACCAAGAACTGGCTGGATTCATGCAACATGCTAGGTGGAACTCATATCATCCACATTGTAGCTTATTGCAAAGCATGAGTAACTATTGAGAGTTAGTTTACAGTGGCTGGGAGAGTGATAATGGGTTCCCAAACTTTCTGCCCCATGGATGTTTTTCAATATGCAGGTCAATATGAAGAACGTTCTTTGAAAGTAGAACGGAAGTTCTTAAGTGCTTAAGTACTACTGATGTAATGAAAAAAGAAAAAAAAGAAGGAACATATTACTGTTTTCAGACTACATCAATGTACTGAACACATTAAAACAAACACAGAACCCTAGCTGTTCTCGTGTCAATAGGAAGTTATTTTTGATACCATGTAGGCTGAGAGTTGCACCTCACAGATACAACACTTTCATTATTTCTTAATCAGAAATGATACTAATTATACCATCTGTCTTCATTATAAAAGCTAAACAAAACTTCACAGAGAACTGCCATTTAGTCAATTAACAGGTAATGACCCATAATACAAATTAGATTGAAATTTGGAATTACATTCATGTTTGTCTGCTTCCCTGGCTCCCCTCAATTTTGTTCCTTCAGTTTTGTTCCTTTAGCGAGTGGGAAGAACAGTCTCGTCACTAATTCTTTTCCATTAATGGCTTCTTACAACCCTCGGGAACTGATCCAAAAACCAGGATAACTCAAATGAGAACAAAATTGACTTTTAAAAAGATCATTCAGTTCAGTGATGTAAACAGCTTCCTAAATCAATCTGCCACATTGGCAGGAATTAACTTGGCAACAGAACAAAAATTGCACATTGAAAAGATTGGCATTTTGAGCCACATAAGTATACCATATATGATGCCCACGCTTACAGCACCATACTTATTTATATGCTTAGACTCTGCATATAATTTAGCTTTATCCTCCTATGACAGTGAAACTAACAGCAAATATCTTGTACTGAAATCTGACTTTTGTGCAAGCTGTTTTCTCACTAATCCTGGAGCAATTAAAATAAATTACTTCAATGAACAGGACCAGAGCCAAGGACATATTTAAAGTAACTCCAAATCTCCATGGAAAAATTGCTAGACATCCTTCATTCATGCTCCTTCCTCTGTCACTCAAAGAGAACTAATTCCTAGGGAGACAAACACTTGGGCATGCACATGTGAACACAAAGCACCTACACAAATTTTCAGTCAAGATCTGGACAAAGTTGGAAAGCATTACTGCAAACCTGATATTTTTTAGGCCAAAACAACCTGATCTTGCACACAGTTCCTTTAGTCTTCATTAAATCAACATGTTTCTTCATATCCTTTTATTTTAGAGAGCATTTAAAAGAAATCCTATGGATTTAAATGTGATTTCCTTCAAACGGTATCTTGGCCATATTGTGATGTTAAACCTATTTCTATGCAATAGTTCCACTGACTCCTCATTAAAGATGACACATTTAAAACAGAGAGTAGCAGAGATGAAAGCTGCAGCAGGAATGTTTCTCCCAAGTACACAGCTAGACAGGCAGTCTAAATATGCTTACGCCTGCAACTTTTGATATGTCTTTTTTTAAAAAAAAATATTTGCAAGATTCTGTGTGTTTTACCATGATTACAATAGTAACTCAAACTCATAATAAAAATAACTGTGATGTATTATTGACCTACTTTTGATTAAAGTTGGAAACATTATAATTTAATTAAAATAAGTAAGATCAAGAAACAAATCAACCCCACTTGAGGTGCAAAGAACCAGATTCAAATTATTCTATTTTGGACACATCATGTGAAGAACTAGTTCTCTGGAAAATGCTCTGATGCTGGGAAAAGTAGAAGAAAAGAGAAGATGGCCCACAGCAAGGTGGATGGACTCAGTTACATTGGGGATTGGTGCACTGCTGAAAGGCTTGAAAACTCAGGTTAAAAACAGATTGCCATGGAGAAAAATCTATGTGGTCGCTAAGAGTTGATACAGACTTGATGGTACATAATCAACCAATCATCCATCAGATAAATAAATACTCCCAAAGCTACTAAGAACTGTCAGGTATACCAAAATTGAAGGTCAAGCATGATGAGATATCCACTCTTTGCTCTGATGGTCAATTGCAGCAACATAGCCATTTTCCTTTTATTTTCACTAGTAAATTATACTATTGCTATGATCTTTATATCAGTGGCCCTGAGTTCCACAGTTTAATATATCTTATCAGTAAAACGTAATATACTGAAAATGCATGCTATCAATTTCATCTCCTTACCACACACTGAACAAATATATTCTGCTTCTGTTCTTTTCTTTTCTTGAAGTTTTGTTTCAAGGCATAAAACATATGCCTCTAGGAATAATTATTTTGTTTTGCAAGATAACTCTTCTATTGCAGATGCACCTGTGGAATATTAAAAGACATCATTTTTCTGAAGTAATATAGCTAAAAGGCTCTTTTGTTTATATATGTGGATTTCTGTGCTTATTTCAAATGCTCGGACTGAAGAAAAAATGAGGTAAATGGTTTTTTTTTCATTTTGATAAAACTTTGAAATATCTTTATCTCTCAAAAGGCATTTTCTTTACCATTTCACCACTATAAAAGTGAATTAAAGAAACCCTTAATGGAGAAGAGCAAGAGGTCAGTTCTTGCTCTACACAGTATAGTAAAAAAAGAAAATGATTTTGTACAAAGGACTAAAATGCTTTTCTGTGAAGAGTCTCAGGATTGCCCCCATATAATCATACATTGGTTGTTTGAGGGAAAATGCTATAAACCTCAGCAACACACAAATGCAAATAGTATTATATTGCTACTGGATCAACTGTGAGATACATATCTATATTTTTTGTATCAGTGTGGCACTCTCAGAGGTGGCTTAACTACCGCTCCCAGCATTCTTCAGCATGCTGACTTTGCGCTGTAGCTCTCTGTAATGTGATACCCTCAAATTTGACATCCTTCTGGGATGCCTGGCAGAAAAAGGGTTGGAAGATTCTAAGATGCTTCCCCAATTCTTCCTCAGAGATTGGTTACGAAAGGTAAAAGCTGGAAGAATCATGTTCAGCCCCATGATATTAGACTGTAGCATTCCTCAGAGTTTGTCCCTGCTATTTAAAATTTACCTGAAATAAGGTAAGCTGGCAACCTCATCAGGAGATACAGAATATATTGCCATAAATATATGGATGGCCTGTGCCCTTGCTTTTTTTTACAGCTGCTTCTATTAGGGAAGGGAAGGATAGCAGCAATGGGCCTGATAAGAACTAATAAAATAAGGCTTAAATCTGGACAAACTCTGAATGCCAATGAAGGAGAATATTTGCAGCTCAGGGTTGAAACTATGAATGCTCCTCGTCAGTACACTAACTTAGGAAGTCATTTCCAACATTTTTTGTGGGGGGGAGGTAGGGATGACCCCAAAATAAGCTCGTAGTCCGGGGGTGCTTTGGAGGTTCATATGGTAGCTGTAGCCAAGAATGCCTTTCCCAGCTTAACCTTTATGCATTAATTCCAAATGAGACCTACCGGTAGCTATGGTGATACTTAGCTTTGTTGTCTTTGTCTTGAATTAATGCAAGATGCTCTACTTAAGGCCATCTTAGAAGGGATGCAGAAATTGTAGCTGTGAAAATGGTAATAACAGTTTTTATGCATGATTGTATTCTGCTTGTTTTAAGCAAACTTCAAAAAGTATTAATCCATTTTGCACCAACTGAAGTTTCTGTGTGGTTCTGCTTTCTGGGAGGCAGCCTCATGTAGAAGCTCTTATCCAGCTGTGTTGGGGATAAGGGTTTATTTGCCATGGCAAATTCCTTCTGCTCCTGGCAGCATCCTAACTGTCACCCTAGTCAAACCTGGGCACAGGTTGCATTGGCCATGCATGGCCTCTACTTTCTATCCAGTAGTAGCTATGAACTCAAGCTCCCAGGCTCTAGACTTGTTCCTTCAAAATGGCATCTCTTCATTCAGAGTTAATGTAGGAATTGGCAGAGAACCTCAGTGAAGAAACAGTACCAATTCTACTTAGAAAAAAATACATTATAAAAGTAGAATTTGTAAATTTGTTAATTTCAGAGAAATGAAGGCAAAAGATTTATATTTCTGTTGAAACTAATATGGGTTATGTTTAAGTGCAGTATTTTCCTAACAAGATGCGCCAATGTATTTAGATCAAGGATCAACAAATAGAGAACTAGATTAGATCATGGAGAGCAAGATAGCATAAATTGCTTGATGATAGATGGAAGAAATTAGCTTCATGGCTACTGTTGCTTTCATGGTATGCTATGTCTTTGATAATTAGTTATTTAGAAAAGCAACAGCAGTTGGACTATATTTCTTTTCCTTCCCCAAGAAGAATAAAAGGCTACCATTTAATTACTGAAGAGGAACAATATTATTTTTCTTCCTTTTAAAAAAATGTATCCTCCCAAGACTAATTATAAATCACAAGAGGATGATCTACTGTAAACATTCCTAATGTTGCATTTGATATATCAAATTATTTTCTTTTTCTACATAAGGATATTTCTGAGGTGTGACCTGAAATATAATTCTTCTTGCATGAGTGACTTCTGATATGAAGCAAAGAACAAGCAAAAATACTAAGCAAGAGGCATTGTTGGACAATCTGATGGGACATCTCGTGGAGAAAAGTTATCTCCTTGGTTGCTAAGAAGCAGCACTGACTTGATGGCACATAATCAATCACTAGGCAATAGGAAAAAAGGATGTTGCAAGAGCAACCAAGGCAAAATCAGAACTTAAGTACAAAATAAATAGCTAAAAATGAGCAAGCAACAATGCTCACAAGAATGCTTATGATGCAAAAAGCAACACAAAGCATTTTGATACCCTCTTGGGACACTGCAGAAACAAGACCTTGGCATGTGATCTTTTACACTAATCTGAGTCAATTCACTTAGATATAAACCAATTATCCACAGCCTATACTGATTATGTGCCTTCAAGTTGTTTTTGACTCCTAGCTACCACATGGATAGATATTCTCTAAAACAATCTATCCCTAAGCTATTTTTTCAAGTGTCCCAAAAGCACACTCTTTGCTGCTATAACTGAGTCCATTCAACTTGCTATTGGTTGTCACTCTATTCTCTTTCCTTCTAGCTTTCCCAGTATTAGAGTCTCTTCCAGGGACCCTTTGGATAATGTAACTGGATATAATCTGAGCCTGGTCATTTGTGTCTCAAGTGAGATTCATTCAATGACCTATTGGTTTGTTTTCTTGGTTGTCCAAAATATTTTCAACAGTCTTCACCAACACCAAAGTTCAGCGGTGTCAACAGTCTTTCTATCTTTTCTATTCTTTAATGTCCAACTTTGCTTGCATAGAATGTCACAGGGAATACAATGCCCCACATGATTCTGGTCTTTGTAGGTATACAAAGGCCACTCCTGTTTTACTGAGTGCTAGTCTATGATATATTTCTTGACTGCTCGTTCCTCTCCACAGCCTATATAGTAATTTTAATTCTGATAAATGACTGACGGAATGCATGAAATGCTCCATCACAAAGGACTCTAATGGTGTAAAAAGGCAAAATGTGACACAGGACAATCAATTTCAAATTGTACTTGATCATAAAATTCCTTATAAAATATCTTCTGTATTAAGGCATGGAGCATAAAACACTAATCATCATATGGGACAACTAATTGATATAATTTGGTCATTGACTCACACTGAAGTCAAGAACTGTTCTTGCTATATACAGTATGTCAGAGCATGCAGTCTTATTGCGCTGAGGTAACCCAGGAGTAAATATAGCAAACAGTGGTTTGTATTAAATGTGGTTTATATCACACGCTATCTACAAATATACACTAGGAACAAAATACATGATGATTCAGCAAACTCCAACACACAGCAATTACAAAAGGAAAGGGATGAGAGATAACACAGCAGCAAAAACCTTCCCTTTTATACTCAGGCTCTTAAAGGGATACAGACCCCTGCTGAGTCATTCCTAACATTGCATCATTCATCTCACATTATACAGATAGCTTCTAAATCATTACCTTGCCACAGTATTTCTTGACTACGAAATCAACAGATTCTTTGTTTTTTTCATGTGCCGAGTAGCAAACAGTGTGATCTTCTGATTTCAAGTGCCTAATTCCAGTACATTTCAATTTAATGATGCCTAAGATGTCAACATGTATTTATTTCATTTCATCTTTCTATAAGCATAAATTAATTATTTGATGGATCATTGGACTCCAGTGATGTATGCCTGACTGGTACAAATTGATAGGGCAGGCTTGTTTTTTGCTCCCCTCAATTAAACAGTGACTTTCAGTACCTAGGAAGTGCACCTTAGCAATAATAGCAATAGCATTTAGGCTTATAAACCACCACATTTATACCATTCTGTGGGCAGTTTACAATGTTAAGTATTATTTGCATATTGCCCCCAACAATTTGGCTCTTCATTTTACTGACCTTGAAAGGATGGAAGGCTGAGTCAACCTTGAGCCCTGCCAGGATCGAACTCTAGGCTGCGGGCAGAGTTTGCCTGCAATACTGCACCTTAAACACTGCGCCACCAGGCTCCTCCTCCACTTTCTGTGTAATGCGGTATGCCCTCTGGAGTGACACACCCCAAGACCCATATGGTTCTACTCTAATGATAGATGGACTTGAAAACCTGGCTGTTTTTCAGATATTGGTGTAAGATGGGTGGAACTCCCTTGTTTGTGATGTTCTACATTTTATGGTGTTGTCTGGCCCTCTTGCAATTACTTTGTACCTATTCATCTAATTTGTTTGGTCTAATTTACCGTATTTTGTTGTTATGTTGCTCTTTATTTTTGTGTGCTCAAAGTCTGTTGGAGTTTCATTGAAATTGAATAAAATAAATTTTATTTATAAATATATTTATTTATTTTATAAATATATTTAACTTATAGGAGAAATGTCTTCACAGTTGGAACAATCAATCAGTGGAATTGCTTGTCTTCAGAAGTTGTGCGTGCTCCATCACTGGAGATTTTTAAGAAGAGATTGGACAACCATTTATCTGAAATCATACAGGTCTCCTATTTGATCAGGGGTTGCACTAGAACAGGGCTTTTCAACCTTTTCACCAATTGTACCACTTTTAGGATATGGCAATATTCGAGTACCACCTAGCAAGGTGTCAAAAACCTGATGATCAAAAACAACAAAAAACCTGTTGAAAGTTGCAATTGCACTGAAATGACTTATGACCATTTTTCACACTTATGACCATTGCAGCATGCCCAGGGTCATGTGATTTATATTTGAATGCTTGGCAACTGATTCATATTTATGATGGTCACAGTGTTCCAGGGTCATGTGATCCCCTTTTGCAACCTTTTGACAAGCAAAGTCAATGGCAGGGCTGCTGGTGGCCAAGTGCTAAGGCGGGACTTCCCTCCCTCCCTCTCATTCCCATCTCCTTCTGAAGGAAGAATTTGAAACCCCCCCACCCCCCCATATTTTCTCTCTTCCATATATTCATCAAACAAAGAAAAGCCTCCGGAGACAGAAAAGACCAGCTGCTGAGTGAACTAGCTTAAAAAGGCACATTCCCCTTTAAGAATTAGCTACTGGCTAGAAAGGAAAGTTAAGCAGCCGGCACTTAAGGAAGAAAAAAAAATGTAGTAAGTACTGGCTGCCGGCTAAGGCAGCCTTGCCAAATGGCTCCATTCTTAAGTAAAGGAATGCTACAGGCAAAATCCATTCAGGAGAAAAATACTTCAAAATCCCTTGCAGCAAAACTTACAGCTAACAATGGCAGAGCAATAGAAGCTAACACCAGCCATCAGCCAAATAGAAATTGCCAAACACTCTTTAAGAACAGAAAGTCCACATTGCACAAATCCCAGGACTTCAAAGTCACAAAAGCACATACGAATCCTTCCACTCTCCATCTCCCTGCCTCACCTCCAGCCATTGCTGCCTTTTTTCACTCCTCTTGGAGGGCAACCCCTCCCCCACTGCATTTCTTGCCTGTTTGCTACTGCCAGTACAGGTGGCTGCCACAGCAGTTGTAGATCAGCTCATGACCAGCCTGCTTGATCTCCTCTCCTCTCCCCACACCCTCCTTCCCCTTCTTCTTTCCCTTCAGTGCAGCTAGAGCTGACTCTGCCTCCTCCCAAGGCTGCTGCTTTTTTTCGCTCTCTCCCTCTCCTGCCCAAACTGCCTCCTTTTATAGCCTCTCCTGTCTCCGCCCCCTCCTCCTCTTTTCTCATGGGGGAGGGTGAGCCAGAAGTGAGCCTGGGGCCTTTGCCTCACCCCAGCAACTCTGCAGCTCCGGAGGACTCTCTCACAGTAAGTCCTTACCTGCGCTGGCTCTTTCCCTCCCCCATTACACTAGGCTAGGCAGGGCTATGTACCACCTGCCACTTGTTAATGTACCACAAGTGGTACGCGTACCACTGGTTGAAAAGCCCTGCACTAGAAGACCTCCAAGGTCCCTTCCAACTCTGTTATTCTGTTAAATCTTTCACTGTGGTGAGCATTCCCATGTTTATGCTTCTTATAAGCCATGTTCCATGTAATTTTGTCTTTGCAGCTTCGGATTTTCTTTTCCTACATGTCAACATCAGTTATCTGTCTCCAGTATCTTCCTATATTGCTTTTGCCCAATACAGATGCCTGCTTGCTTTAGATCAGTGGTTCTCAACCTTTTTAATGCCGCGACCGCCAACCGGTCGTAAGTCAAGGACTAAACCGGTCGTAAGTCGAGGACTAAACCGGTCGTAAGTCGAGGACTACCCAACCGGTCGTAAGTCGAGGACTTTCCCTGCCCGGGAGTGCCGCGCATGCGTGGTTCCGCCCCCTGCGCCAGCCGAGGCGTAGCTGGCAAGTGGCAGAGACGGAGCAGGCCGACCACCAGCTAGCCCAGCCCAAGGGAGGTAAGGCACCCGCTGGAAAAGGGGGAAAAAATGGCGGACAGCCTTGCTTGGCGACCCCCGTGAAATGGTTGATCGACCCCAAATGGGGTCGCGACCCATAGGTTGAGAACCGCTGCTTTAGATGGGCAACTGGAATGACTTGGGTGACCCTACTGAAGTTATATTCTTTTGGTATGCATTCCCAGCATTCTTTGCTCATCCTTCCCAAATCCATCCTCTCTCCCCTGCCATGATGAGGCAGCACAGCAGAGTGTTGGATGGTAGAGTGTGTGGAGAGAACAAAATAGAATACAATAAAAACCTAACACATAATAACAATCCTTCCTGACACTTTAACCAACCAAGAGAACAAAGGTCAGGTCCACAAGTGGCAAAGCTAAAAACCTTGTCTACTTCTTCTGTATGCACCGGATCAAAAATCTCAGATAACATCACAGGATGCTACCTCTGATATCTCAGTGGATCCTGTCTATCCAGCTGTCAAAGTGAATGCAAGCAATTTGATCCATAGAAGGATCAGCCAATTAATCACAACTTGCCATCCAGACTATCTCTTCCAAGTGCACCTCTAAATGGTTCAGTTGGTTGGCATTCCTCAGCTGCAATAAAGCAAAGAAGTAATTTTGCTTTGCTGCCATAAAGTTGGCTTCAGTTTGAGCTCATGCTCATATCTAATCATGCATGCTTCTTATCCTCCACCAACAATGCCCCAGGCATCTCTTTACCCTCTTGATCATCCAGAACTCCTCAGAGATTTGGCAGGAGCAGAGAGGATGCTCAGGAGCAATCTTCTCTAGTGCCATCTTTGCTTTTTCATTCCAGAAGCTAACAAAGCATTCAACTGAACCGCTCTTTTATTGGCAGTCTGTCAACTACCTACCATCACAGTTTCAGTTATTTAAATTAATCCCCACCTCTGGAAATTTTATGTAACTGACACACACACACACACACACACACACACACACCAAGAAAATATAGTGAGCTAATGATGTAGCAAGAGCCTGCAATTCACTGGGTCAGAAATGTGAATATACCCAGCTTGTTGTGCTTCAAGATATGAGGAACCAAATAAAATGTTTGTGATTGAAATGTTCTTGGAATTTAAAATGGGAATATGCATATAGAACTGGTTTACAGGTAATGTGGACATTGGAGAATCCATTTTAACAAGGGATTTTTAATTTAAGAAGTATATTTAAATTATTTCAGTTGCTAAAATAGGTAAGAAGCAAAGAGGTTCTAATCTCTGGCCCTGTCTGCCAAGGTCTGGAGAGCCATCTGTATTCCTCTTTTTGCGCCCTCTCTCTATATTTATTATTATTTATAACCAACAGTTTACATGCATTAAATCAGGGGTACCCAACCCTTGGTCCATGGACTGGCACAAGGCCAAGGCATGCCAGAAACTGGTCCGCGCAAACAAGCAAAGCCCCATTAGCGGGATGCAGGCACTACAAGAAACCAAACCCGCTCCAGTCCGCAGAAAAACCTCTCTCCATGGAACCGGTACCTGGTGCTCAAAAGGTTGGGGACCTCTGCATTAAATGATCATTGGGTCTAGCTGCCTCCCACAGTACTTTCCTTCCCATTTATGCAAAGATACGTCAATTTAGATAAAATTCGTATTAAAAAAAGACAAGTGAACTTTGCCATCTGCACTATTTATATTCAACAGATAAAGTTATTCTCATCATAGAGAGTAACCTATATAGCTGCCTATCATAGTGGTCTTCAGTCTAGATCAGGGGTAGGCAACCTTGGCTCTTTTATGACTCGTGGACTTCAACTCCCAGAATTCCTGAGCCAGCATGTTCAGCTTGGAAACCTCTCCCTTTCCCCTCAGCAGGGCTGGCTCAGGAATTCTGGGAGTTGAAATCCACGAGTCATAAAAGAGCCAAGGTTGCCTACCCCTGATCTAGATGATACTGTTCATCAGCTGTTTTATTGTTTGGGGACCACTACAAAAATGAAGGAAATAGTGGCCGTGCTTTCCCCTCCCTATCTCTCCCTAAAAGAAAACCATTAAAAATTTGTATAGGTGGACAATAAACCCAAATGTTAAATTAAGCATTGATGCAAAAAAAGATTGGAGACCTCCAGCTTCTCATGTAGATGTTAAAGAAAAAAACAGCTGAAACCTACTTGATGGAGCAATTGGAAACAAAAAGAAGTACAAAGGAACACTCCCGCTCTAGTTTAGATTCTCCATTTTTCCACAGCAGAGAATATTCAGGGCAGGTATTAAAATCTAAAGAAAATCCCCAAAGTGTTAAAAACATTGATAAGTTTACAATTACATGAGTTACAAAAATATTTAGCAAAAGAGTTTCCAAGACCCTCCAACAATTGTAAATATACACTGGTGATGAAACGCCTAAATGGTGATAGTATAACTGTGGGGCACCACAACAGTCGTAAAGGGAAGGATTGGTCACGGAGCTGTTTTTTCTACACTAATGTAACTGATGTAACTTTTAATGGTTGCTAAACAAGGCAGTTGGTAAGCAAGCAGTACCTGTACATCACTCAACTCAGAGGGTTCTTGAAGAGGATTATATATGTATCCAAAAGTTCTTCCATACAAACAACACATACGCACAATAGATAACCGAACGTTTTCCTTTCTAAAGGATATTTTCATGGTTGGTAAAATGAAATGTGAGTTTTTGGAGGAGAGACTTACAGGGTTGCTGGGAATATACCAAGTATCAAATATTAACCACTAGATTCTAGCCTTTTGTTTTTCTGTTGGAAAAATGAGTTTTTCTCACAACACAAATGTAAGCTTCATTCGGGACAGAATATTTAATGTAATAGGAAAGAACTATGATCCTAAGGATGATGCCCATTAAGACGAAATAGACAAACAGTCGAACATATCTGAAGGAATCACCAGTTTGATTTTAGCAGCTCATACAAGTGTTTGATTAATAATTTCTAAGCACACTGTATGTGAACTGTTGCATTTCCTCACAGTTTTGAAAAAAATGCTTCAAGTACTGTCCTTAAAATTATTCAGCTGATTAAATAATTCCTTAGAGCAGCCGATTAGTCTAATTTTAGTGGGAATTGAAACATAATCTTATCTAATGTTGTTATCTAATACTGGGATAAATTACACTTAAAATAGAGACACAAAATGGTAGAAATTTAAAATCTATCTCTACGGCACCTGAAAGATTTTGTGACACAATATTCTACAGGCCCCAATGACATTAACCCAATGTTTTTTCTCAGTTTCTCTAGTTTTCAGGCAACTTCAGAAAACAAGGAAAACTGGGCTTAATTTTCCATGCAGTTAGTGATGGCAGAATCCCATTTTAGGAGCATAAATATTAGTTCAAGTCACATAAAGCTGCTTTTACTTCACCTTTAGCATTTTCTAGTGGTGGTGGTATAAAAAAACTGAGCATGATTGAGAAATAACTTTTAAGCATTTTATAAAGGAGAGAAATAAGCAAATATTCCAATAATTGCAACAATACAATTCTAATTTCCTAATATATGTAACAGGAAAATATTGTTAAAATAATGTAGCAAGCCTAAACATTTAAATACTTAACATATCTAAAAATACTTCGCACCATCACTATCAACTATAAGAAACCAATTAAATTCTCAACTGACATATATTCTGATAATAAAGAATATTTAAAGCAAATTAGATGAAACAAAAAAGCTTAATTTCCACTTTTCAATGGAAAAACATTGACCTATTGCAAATGGGATATCCAGTAAATTCTTCTGTTTTGCGTTGATATTATTTGCAATATATTTGTTTACTTGTAAACAAATATTCTATTATAAAATAGAAATAGCTTATGACAAAAATATTTGAGTGCATTCTAGTGGAGATCCTACAGGAATACAACTCTTCTGATTGAAACATAATTAGGAAAAACAAAATGTGCAATTTTAAATCAGTTCCCTAATAATGTATAAAACATCAATATCTCACATTTTGACTGGCAAGACATATTCTTTTGAGAAATTGCAAAGTAGTTATACTATACTGGAGTAGACTGTCAAATGGTAAAATAGGGAACCTTGCTTTTCTATATGAGATGGGGGACTAATAACTGAAAGGCTATGAAAAAAGCCAAACTTCCTTATAATGCCTAATGGGATTCACCCAAAATAAGGAAGAAAATCTCTAAAAATTATTTATTGTTTGTATACTTAAACCGTAACTCTCCCCTTTGTGGAGAACATGCAACGAGTCACATACAAATCTGAAATTAATCAGAACTGAAAAATGCAAAACATCAAGGCGGGATATTAAGCTACTCTCTTTATGAATGCAGGATCATTTATATTAAGGTTTTCATTCTAAACATGACTTAAGTATAGAGCCCAGTTATGAAATTGAAGATTTCTTCTTATTTAACTAGATTATAAATTTACTTGCTTGATGTTAGATCTGACAAGTGCAATTATAGCTTCAAAGTACATGCTTTTAAGGAGGAAAGGAAATGAATCCTTCAATAAATAAATATATAAATTACTTTTGCTTTCAGGCTAGTATATGAATTCTTCAATCTCTCTTTACTATTAAATGAGGGAGAATAAATCAGATGGGGATGACTATAAACAAGGAAGCTAGTAAAATATAATTCATGAGAAAACAGTCGCCTGCCCTACAATTTATGACCATAGATAAAGCTAAAACTGTCATCGGTTAAAGTGAATATTGGCTCCACTTCACTGTATGGGACACCGTCTAGGTATGGATTGGAAGGATGAAAATGTCTGTTTTAGACCTTCTGACAGAAAGGGCTCATCTCATTTTGGTAAGCTTAGCCCAGGAACCTAGAAGAGGAAAATTAGCTTTAAATGGTTCCAAAACATGGATCTTAAATCTTTGTATTTCTATCATTTTTTTAAGAACCGTCCCCAGAAAAAAATGGAATTATTCTGATGCTCAGGAACAGTTTTCATGAATTATATATTAGCATTTGAATTTTGTCAGCAAGGCATTTTAATATTTGAAAGATCCTCTCTTATGAACTGTTGAGATAGTTTTTCAATCTTATTAATTTTCCTGCTTTTTTCTACTAAGACAAAAATAATCTTTAAAAGCTTTAGAAATACAATGAAGAACTTGCCAGTAAATACAATATTCTCATGTATCCATAAAAACCCTCAATATAAGGGTCTAAAATTAAAAAAAAACTAATTTAAATATCTGGCTCTTTATATTTTTAAAAGGAAAAATTACTTGTCTTTCACATTGTTAGATATATTTTTTAGTGGTACAGCACACACACCCACACACACAATAATCTCACATATACATGGACACACACAACATGATCTTTCAATCTCCAAATAGTGTGTTGGCACCGGTATACTTTTCCCCTTGACAGATTTAAAAGTGGCCTACATCCAGAAGTTGATCCATCTGGGACAGAGCAAAGGGTTACCACACACACACAGCATATAGATCTGATTTGGTTTTGCCCATTTGCTGATTCCTTGCCCTCTTGATTTCCTAGGGTCAATCCAAACAAGATTGGATGCACACCTAATTCTTTGCACTAGGGGGCTTCCCCATCCTGCTGCTGTTAGGCTAACAAAGAGTGTGATAGTTTCACATAGGTTCATTTCAACTATGCTATGTGATGCCCTCTCTGATTGGCAAAACCATGGGATGTCAATATTCTTTTTTTTTTCAGGCTGATTAATCTATCTAGTACCCAGAGCTGATTGGAACATCAACCAAAAACTTCTAAATGTTAAAAGGAGAAAAATTCTGACACTTCATATGAAATGGCATCTCAAAAAGCACAACAAAAGCCAGAAATATGGTGGTGTGACTTATAAGAAAGTGCTTCTCAAGAGAAATAAAAGAAAATCCATGGCAAACAGCAACAGCAGTTTCAGGTGCTTTAATTTATGAATCTCTACTTATTTAAGATAGTTTAGAAAGTGTCATTCAGTACCAAAACAAGCACATTTTCCCCCCTCTGTCTCCTTGGAAAAGCCAGTTTATCATCTTTAATTCATGAAAAGCTACCTTAGATACAAGGCAAGGAAACAGATGCCAGAGTGCTGGTATAAGACTGTCAACATGACAGATGCTTTAATTGGCAGGACTTCCTCTTGTTCAGGCTGCTGGCAGAACTTCAATATTACTATCTATTACCCTCCACAAAGTGGACATATCCTTGAAGGTACCGATCACCAAAAATGTGAAGAGTTTGGGCTGACTTACCTTTTGGATGCCATGGATCTGTAAACTCGTATTTCCCCACACCAACAGTCCGTAGCATCTGCACCCCATTTGTGTTGTCCTGATTGCCCGTCGGGTTAGGAGGAAGCTGAGGAGCAGCCTGCCCATTGGTGGCTGGAACACTATTAGGTAGGGCAGCTGAAGGCAAAGCAGGTGGTGGTGGAGGCAGGATAGGACAAGTCATGTGACCATTCCCTACTGCCCCATGGCCTGGGTGAGTCACCTGACCAACCCCAGTCATAGAAGACATAGTAATGGGTTGACTGTTTGTGTACAAAGGCTGGCTTTGCAGATTCACAACCATGTTACTGAGAGGCCGTGAAGGCTGCTGCGGAAGCTGGTAATGAGCTGGCATTAATGGAAGCTGGGGGGTAACATGTGGAGGGAGTGAGGGTGTGACTCCAATGACAGGGGCTTGGACGTTGACTGCTGGGCTGAAGGTCGGTGGCTGATTCATCCCATAAGAATGAGTTATAAGAGTTGGTTGGCTACCTGCTGCAACTGTTGTAACCCATGGAGCTGTACCTGGAAAAAGGAAAGCTAGCAATAAGAACAATTTTTGCAAAAGGTCAAGTCCCCAAAACAACTCCCTCTGCAAATGTGATTCTGTTGAGTCTGTCCCCTCCTCCCTTATAACGAGAGGGATGGATTGACATCAGTCCAAAATGGTAAGTGCAAAGCAGTAAATGCTGTAATATGGCAGAAAAGCACCAGCGTTAAAAATCCTGATCAACGTGCAGGACAGTATGTTTTCTGTAATTTTCGGCTTCCAAGAAAATTAACCTCTTTCTCCAATGTGTTTTTGTGGCTCCCTGACAAACACTCAGTGTGTATAATAACCATGTTCCAGCCACTACAAAGAGATTATAATTAGGCGCCAGGCGTAGCTGCACAATGTATGTGTCAGGAAGCTGGAAAATGTTTCAGGTGGCTCTGGACACAAAAAGAGACTTTATGTATTAAACGCATCTATAATAACACCACAACCAAAGGACTTAAACCTAAAAAGTATTATGCAGTGGGATTTTTTATTATTATTATTATTCTGGCACAGAATAAACAGGAACAGAAAGGGCAGAAGAAAGAGCTTTAACAAACTTGCAGCATCTTAATACTTTTGTATTACCCATGGGATAGGAGTAACCTGAAGAGGTCTTTGTTAACTCGAAAGCAAAGCCAGCTGTGATATTTTAAGAAAAGGACTCATGATAAAGCCTTATTTAGAGTGGAATTGGAAAGAGCACACTGAATTTGCTTTGAACAATTTTCTCCAGCACAATTGTAAATAAGGCTGAAAGTATACCTGGGTTTTCAGTCTCCCTCATTTGTTTAGCTGGTGGCTCATCTGTATCCCAGGGAGTAGACTGATTGATGGGTGTCTGTCCCCATCTTACACTGGTTGCTAATCCTTGTGGTTGATTATCTGTCTTGGAAATGGAAAGTGTCTGCCAGAGAATGAAAGAAAACATATTAAAATTAGACATATACATACAGAATCCTTATGGATTTTTGCATGTTTTTGTATAAAGTTTTATATTGCATTTAACTAGGCCAACATTAGACAGAGCAAGCTAAATATATTTTTTATTGTTTGGAAGGTATTATGATTAATCCAACAATTGATACTTTAAAGCAGGCTGTGAAAAGAACACTTCTACTCCCAATCTAATTACTTGCCAGGACAATCAGTGTATACCACCGTAGAATTTCTGCAATGTTACTATCAATATGCAAGGTATTGGACAATTTGTGTCCAATACCATTTACTACTCATCACAGTTATCTGACTTTCCCCAAATTAAAAAAAAATAGCTATCTGGGGGGCATAATTTCATGCTGGGATCTTTTCTGCATTGTCCCTATTCCAATAATGAAAAAGCAAATGCCATTTTTGAAGAAATGGACTTTCTCCAAAACCCAACTGAGAAGTTGGAGAGCCTTATTGTATAAGAATCTTTAAAACTGAACTAATAATACATGAAGACAACATAAGTTGCACCAAGTCCGTACTGGCTATTTTTCAGGGTATTAAAAAAATGAGCAGAAAAGAGTAGGGTTCAGTAATACAAGCAAAAAGACAGCTTTATATAACTATCCAAAGGAAAATAAATGTTTAATATGATAACCAAGGTGCTTCCCAGTTTCTCCTTATGTCTCTGCTAGAGAAGGGAATTAGGCTTTCGGTATTATATGCCTCCTTGCACAAATCTAACAACAGTACAGGCCTTCTTCATCACCACATAGATACCTAGCCAGGTCCCAACAGAAAAAGAAATTGTCCAAAATATGTGTGTTCTAATTTATATTCATTTGGGGAGAAAATATCATATTGGTTAGATTAAACAGAATATCCTGTCAGTCAAAAAATGCTTTTATTCTGCCTCCCATCAAAACATGGCTCACAATTCCTGGTTCTTAATAAGTAGGTTTACCTGACAGAAGATAAGCACACTCCCAAACTAGTATTGATTCAGTCACAAAAAAGCTACAGATTTTAATTTACAGTGCCTAATAATCATGGGGTACAATGCAGGAAATGAAAAGATAGAGAAGAAATAATCCAATAAAGTTCTTGATTATTTATTAAATGTTCAATGCTAAATAATAGACTTATTTTTCTGTTAAACACATTGTTGTTTTAGAATGCTACATTTTGGTGGTCCAGAAGATATAAATTATTGTTTTGGAAATTCAGAGCCACGGTAAAAGGAACGTTTTGTCTTTGGTAGAACACAGGAACATTTATTTTAGCTTTAATTATCTGACATGTTCGTTGGCCACTGTAAAGAGATGGGCTTTCTAAAATGTTCTGTAGACATCACAGGGACTAATTGGATTATGCTGTACTTTGCTTTTTAGCTTTCATGTCACACGCTTATTTGGATTAAATAAGGAACACATGAAAGAGGTAAATTGCTTGAAACACACTTTCAGGTGTGCATTTCAAAAGGAAAGGAAAGAGAGGCCAAATGTCTACTTGCTTGAATAGACAACCTCTGAAAGGCTTTGTGGCTGTGATACTTCAAAAGCATGTACTTCAGGAAGAGACAGAAAAGAAAGGTATTAAATATCAAGATGCCCAATGGCATTATTTTGTTTATTTACTTATAAGATTGCTAAGCCTGCCTTTCAGTCAATAGATGCACACCTTTCAGGAAAAAATGTTTAACAATATACACATAGACAATTTTTTGAATCAGTCATAAAAAATAGAACAGAACTACAGAATTCTTCAGACAAAACAATAGGAAGAAGATAAAAGAAGCTGGTCTATTTCTATCTGGGAAGAGAGTTTTACCAGCTGAGGGTCATCACCAAGAAAGCCTCCAAAACTGGGACCTTGAAAAAAGGACTTATAAACTGAAATAACAAACTGGTTCACTCTTGATGGTGGAACCTAGACAATTTCCTCATGTGATGAATACAGTGGGTGCCCTGAGTTATATCCTTGTTTTTAAAATAATAGAAAGTCAGTAGATGGCCTTTGGAATAACCTGGCCCCAATCTAATTAGGGCTTGAAGGATAAGAACCAGAATCTTAATTTGAGCCCAGATGCTTATTGATGTACAATGTTAACATAATATGTATCCCAACAGTATTTTGGCTGATGTAATCTGTCAAATCTATCATTTCGAACTGCTTTCCAAAAAGAGCCACATGTAGCTCATTGTAATCACCTAGTTGAGATTATGTACAGTAGTGGTCAAAATTGTGGAAACCTTTTGGGAAAAGTGTATTTTTGAGGTTTGATGGCTAATAACACCACTTTTTTTTCAGAGTAGTACCGTAAAATTATATATCAATGGAAAGATAATTGAGTCAAGAATGTACTGCAACATAGTTTGTTCAATTATCTGTACTGTATTCTATGAAAGGTTATAGCCAAATAACTAGAAAAAGGAAGCACAACTTGCTTAGGTTGATATCAGGTAGTTTCCTTCATCTGATTGTAGCCAATGAGCATGAGTGTTTAGAGAGCCAATCAGGTGTCATATTGTTTTGGCAATGAGCCAATCAGATCACAGTAGGATTCAGTTATTGATGTCATGTATTGAAGCTGAGAGGAGGACATTTGTCAGTGTGTTAGGTGATCACTATCAAGTTGGTTGGGTTTTGTTTTCTTTTATTTAGTGAGCTTGTAAAACGTAATAAAATTAAAGTAATGGTGCAAAGAGTTGACTGGTTGCCCAGAAAGCAATGTAAAATAGTATTATTAAGTGAACAAGGCTACAGTTATAAAGAAATTAGAAGAAAAATAGGTGGAAACTTAACCAAAGGTGGCATTTCTTCTGTGCACTTTTCCCAAAAAGGTTTTCCACAATTTTGGCCACTACTATAGGTGTGATGGTCACCTATTTGTTTACAAGCTGTTTTCCTATGGTAGCCACACTCAAAGTACCTTACTAGATATCTTTTAACACACTTCCCAATAATTCATTTGAAAACCTGTAATTGTCACACACCTATCAATAAGTACAGTAATCCTCTCAATACCATGCACAAATTGGACACCAAAAACATGAGGAAACAAGCTGTGAAAAAGAGAAGGCTAAACTGCTAAGCTAAATGTTCTAAAGGTTTGTAAGTTCAAATTGTGGAAGAGAATGGATGGAGTGTAAGTAATATTCACATACAGCCAGTGAAAAACATATATAACTAAGGCTGAACTTGCCACTTTCAATAAAGGTGAAGCATCTCTACAGTTACAATTGCACACTGTATTGATAGTGAAGAAAACATTTGTCTCAATAAACTACATTCATTCCACATCAAATAGATAGGATGGAGAAGGTCTCAGCAATTAAATAAAAACGATGAGTCTCTCTTATTATAGAGGTAGTCCTCGACTTACGACCATAATTGAGCCCAAAATTTCCATTGCTAAGCAAAACAGTTGTTAAATGAGTTTTGTTGCATTTCATAGCTTTTCTTGCCGCAGTCGTTAAATCACTGCAGTTGTTAAGTTAGTAACACGGTTGTTAAGTAAATCTGGCTTCCCCATTGATTTTACTTGTCAGGAGGTCACAAAAGGTCATCACATGACCTCCAGACGCTGCAGCTGTCATATATACATGCCAGTTGCCAAGTGTCTGAATTTTGATTGTGTGACCATGGGCATGCTGCAACAGTCATGCGAAAAATGGTCATAAGCCATTTTTTTCAGTGTCATATATTTGAATGGTCATTAAACAAATGGTGGTAAAGTCGAGGACTACCAGTCCTAATAAATGGTTTCTGTTTTGCCTGCAGCAAAATAAACGGAATTCTTTTCAATGAAACGATCAGATTCTAACACTTTTTCAAACTAAAGGCATATGTACAAGTAAAAACCAAGCTCTAACACAGATGCATAAATTCAGGGAACAAAGGCTGTTAGGTTTCTTGCATTCCTCTGATGTTTTTACAGCTGTATTAAACCCATAATGCAAGAAATCTAATGAAAATGTTCTGTAACAGTAAAACAGCTGTTTCTTATGCAAAGTAAAAGTTTTACTTTACTTCAGTTTATTTTTAGATTTTTGTTTTGCCATTTTCTATCCTTGATTGCAAATAAACAATACATACTTATCTCTTAAAAGCTGTTCTATCACTCTGCACTAACCCATGGCAAAAACAAACAAACAAACAAAAAATGTAAAGGATGTGCCTTGGAAAGGCTTTAAAGGAATGTAGGGTTACAGCCTAAATTGTTACACCGTGTTAGTTGTGTGTAGACTGTAGGATGTAAATTTAAAACATCTGTTTGTATCCCTAACATTTTGATATCACAGCCTTGTGCTAAGCCAGTGGTATGATGGTTATTGTTGAAAACAATGATGAAAAATGGAGCACTAATCTCCTGGTACCTAATTTGGAGCTTATATTGTATATCCCTGAATGGTCTTACTTTTTTTCTCCCCATACAGTCCTTAATATGGGGCAAATGATCATATATAGACAACTGAGAAGTTACCATTTGAATCATCTTTCAAAGTATTTTGTGCATTAGAAACAAATGTTCTATCTCAGATGAGTGAAAGCAACAGCTTTTTGTGACTGGTGGCATGTAGCCATTATGGTTTAATGCTTTGTTCATTGTTAGACGACGGCACAACTAATGCCCATAAACACTGTTAGATGCAGGTGTTTTTCCAAATTGTGTTATAGATCTTTTAGGATAATCCTTCCTATGAAAGGTAAATCGCCAATCTTGTGTCAGCCTGAATATGGTTTGTATGTAACATCTCTTTGAAACAATCTGGTTAGCTCCTTCCTCTCATTGTCCAATATACAAATGTAATTATCTTTATACACACACTTCTTCATGTTTAATTATCAACTACACTAAAAGTTATACCATTAAATAATAGTCCCCAGAATAGAATATGTGTATTGAATAAAGAAGACACAAAATGATGATTCATATAGAGTTCTTTTTAGAAAAGTCAATATATAAATTTCACAATCTTTTTTTTTAACCTAGCTATCAACTTCTTACATCCTTACCCTTCATTAGTAAGATGGTATCTATCCAATTATGCCCCCCAACTGCTTAGCTATACCTAGATCAGTGGTGGCGAACCTATGGCACGGGTGCCAGAGGCGGCACTCAGAACCCTCTCTGTGGGCACGCGCGCCGTCGCCCCAGTCCTAGGCCTTCAGCTGGGTTTATAAAACCTTTTTGCTTTAGGCCTCCGCCGCTGTGTGCAAAAAAAAAAAAGGTTCAATCAATGAGTCAATTTCAACTTCTCGCGGGAAAAAAAAGATCTTGCAAAGTTGGAATTGATTGATTGAACTTTTTAGTCCCACCCAGTCTGCCGTTACCACTGCAGCCACGCCCACCCAATGGGCCACACCCACCCAATGGGCCACACCCACCCGGCACCCGACAATGCATAAGTGGGTTTGGGGTTGCAGTTTGGGCACTCAGTCTCTAAAAGGTTCGCCATCACTGACCTAGATGATACTTTTAATTTCATTCTCCTTAAGAAATTTGCTTTTCACAAAGAATATGCCGACTGTATTGGGGGAAAAAGTTTTTGATCAGTTATCTGGTAAAAAGAGCCTGCAATTCTAATACTTTCTTAGATCTAGTTACAGTTCTAACTTATCCAATCTTAGTATCTGGAATGTAGCAGTATAAAAAGCAGTCCAATTGAAATGCTTTAAGCAAAATGAAGAGGGAGAGGGAGAGAAGGAAGGAAGGAAGGAAATGTATATATATATGATTTGCATCTAGGGAGAGTGATTAAAAATGCACCAAAAACAGGGAGATGGAATGAGAGGAGCCATAGCCTGAAGGAGGCAGGTGCTTTAGAGTCACAATATGTTAGTTGGTTTATTCTTAGCATGGAATGTGCAAAATATCTGCTAGGATAGAAGCAGCTACTGAACAAGGCAACAAAAATGAACGAAACCCAATTACTTCTGCTTCAGAATACATACTTATAAAGACAAGGTATTATCAGAACACTATTCTGGCGCTGTTCCAGCTCCATTATCTAGTGGCAAATAGTGTTCTGCACTCATTTTGGGTTTACATATGGAAAATATTTCAAGTGCAAGTAGCTTTTTCTCTGTGAAGAAGTATCATGGCATCACTAGAGATAAGTTAAAAAACATAAAATAAGAGCAATGCAGTAAGACTGCAACAATCTTCAGAATGAAGTTTTCACAGCTATCAAGTAACCATACTGATATTTCTTCAGCTATGATTAATTTCTCAGGAGGCCTATATTTCTGAAAAGTTTAACAGTGCTCCAACAATAATCATGATGCATGCCAAAGCCATAGTTCCCTTTAGAAAAAGGTCGGGATGACTGACAGTCACAACAGTAATTATTTTCATTACAAAATGAAATGTATCTAACAATAAGAAGCCAAGTGATATCATCAACATGCAGGCTTTTTGGATACTTGAAATGCGGGAAGAGATGGTGGGAACTAGGTAGTTACATAAGGATGTACTAGAAAATCAAGATCAGTAGACAGACCATCAAAGATTATGGTCCTGGTCATCTGACAAGCTCATATTTTGCTTCCTGCTCCTGATTTTTTCCCCTCTTTTTAATATGGTGTAACAATCAATACACAATAAATGAAATGTGTGTTCCTCAATTACCATTTCCAGTACTTTCAGCAATGAATCTCATAGATAACTGTAATCCAGACTTCCCTAATTTGGATTCTTCAGATGTATTGAGAATTCAAATTCCAGAAAGTATTTAGCCATCTGGGAGTTATCTATAATACATTTCATCTTTCTACCTTTCCTTTTTTTCCCTTTTCTTTATTTTACAAGAGAGAGTAACAACGTATCTGGAAGACTGCTCTCCCATGTGCATTACAGGCCAAACCTAATGTATGTTTGTTCAGTTCAATAAATAATAAAGAAATTCAGAACAGTGCTTCCTCCTATCTTTAAAATTGGGCTAACACATTTGCCATGGCACATAGTTACTGCCCATCAGGTTTCAAGTTGCGCAGCATTGTTTCCTCAAGATTATCTCTGTTGTTTTGATGTTTCAGCTCTACAGCAAACAATGTATTACGTTTGTACCCTAACAAATGTATAAATCAAATATACTAAATCAAACACATTCTTTTCTGTTTGCATTTTGAGCACTTTCAAGGAAGAGACATTTATAAATGTTTTTATCTGGCTTTGTGATCATATCGAACATCCTGTGATCATATCTTTATGTCAAATATCAAACATGAATCAGTCAGAAATTCAATGCATTTGCTTGTAACCTCATATTTTTTAATATTTGGGAGATTCTACAGCCCTTCACATATTACTTTACTGCAGTAATTTCTACAATTTTTACAGCAGAATGGCTTTTCTTTCATAAAATCATGATTCTTTGATGAGTAGAAGTAATCCTTTCCGGGGGTAACATGCATGGCCACTTCTTGGAAGAAGGTAGACCCAGGGCCAATAGTTTTACCTATTTCAGTCATCCTACTTCCTACTGATTAAGCCCTCAAAGGGCCAAGGATGCATAGCAATGAACAGCAGCCTATTTATTCTTGCACAGATTATACCATAAATTATTTGCCATGCTTACTTACAATAGCTGAAAAACTCTTTTTTATTTCAGTTTTAGACAGATAGATAATTCCAGACAACACACACTCACACACACTATGTCAACGCTTGTAACATCGGATGTTTTTGCATTGACAACAAATGGAAATGTAGCCATCTTTTACCTTTTGCTTTTAGAGTTAGATAAGGCTGGGAGGGAGAATGTGAGTGAGAATCCAGCTAGACATAACAACACTGGACCCAGCGTGAGAAACAAGGTTTTTGTAATCAGAGCTGATAAGAAATTGGCAGGCTGGAGAACGGGAGAGGAAGCCTGCTCTTCAAGCTAATTGGGGAATGTGATTTATGACTGTTAATTGGAGGAGGGAATTGTGCTTTGATACTATGTGCTCAGGGGAGGGGAATTTAGTTTTTGGCTTCGTTTATGCCAGTGCTGATGCTATGCTACTCAAAATAAAGATTCTTTAAGGTAAACAATGCCTCGAAGTTCTTTGAAGAGATTCATCTCTTGAAACCATGACACAGTATTTACAATGCAGTATAAATATGAAATTACATTTTAAAAAAAGAAAAACTGAAAGAAAAAGAAATTGGAAAATTATATAAACAAAGTAATCCCCCAAACTTTAACCAGATTCTCTAAAGTCTTCTTCCCTGTCACATTCAAGTAAACCAAGTGTGTCAAACTGCCGGCCCACGGGCTGGATGCGTCATGCCGAAACTGCGCCCACCCCACTGCTGGCAATGGAAAAAAAGTCACGATACATCGCGACACGTCATGCGATGTTGTGAGTTTGACACTCCTGAAATAAACAGACAAAATAAACAAAAACTATCAAATGCTGATAAATAATAAACCACACATCAATAATTCTATATAAATTTATCAAGTATCTAAAGAAAACAAGGCACTGCATACTGTAATAATGATTTGGGGCAGCCCCTCTCCTCCCCCTCAGTCTGCAAGTCTCAATGTGTTAATAAATTATTGAGGTTTTCACTGCCTGGGCCAGGTGAAGCAAGTTGGTTGTTTTCAAATACTGTTAGGTCACAGTGCATATTTTCATAACTGGAAGAGATGTCATGGGACTGTGTGATATTTGTGGAAAGAAAGAGTTGATCTTGTCCTTTAGGACTGTTTGTGTTATGATAATGCCAGATGCCTACTGTTGTAGGCGTTCTCTGAGTTGGATGTTCAAGTTTTTTTTATTTAAGAATAACTAGAAACATGCTCTTGTGGTTATTTTTAGAGGACCTTTCTCTACATGGTACTGAATAATAAGATATGTGGAATCACTTGGGCCAGGAGGGGGCATCCTGATGCCATCTCACCATTGTTGCCAAGGCTGGGAGACTGTGTGACAGCTCCTGATTGCCCAATCTTAGTCCTCATTTACAGCCATTTAAATTCTGACAAACAAAATAACAGAGTTGGGAGGGACCTTGGAGGTCTTCTAGCTAACCCCCTACTCAAGTAGGAAACCCTTTTTCCATTTCAGACAAATGGTTGTCCAATCTCTTCTTAAAAACCTCCAGTATTGGAGTACCCACAACTTCTGAAGGCAAGTTGTTCCATTCTGGTTTGTTTGGTTAGGAATCATAAATATTTGCTTTAATGCTGCAAGATGCATGGAAAAAGGTGATTTCTAGACATAGCTTGGATTCTTTTGCCTATGAAAAAAAAATACATTATAGGACAATTCCTCTGTAAAAAATAGCTGGCAAATTGATTCTTTGGGTACATCGGGCTTTCGCATTACTACTTTGGACTGTTTTAATTCTGACATAATGTCTTCCAAATTTTTGCATTGATTCTATAAAACCTTACAGTCCTTCTTTATGGGGCACCTCAGGGCTCAGTACTCTCTCCCTCCTGTTTAACATCTACATGAAAGTGATGGGTGAGGTCATCCCATGTTTGAGTTTATATCTTTATATATCTTTATATTTCCATCCCAGGTGACCTGAGTGATGCTGTGGAGGTTTGTATCAGTGCCTGGAAGTTATGAAGGCCTGGATGGGGCACAACAGGCTTCAGCTCAAATTAAGCAAGACTGGGTGGATCTGGGATTTTGGTTCCAGGTACTTTCTATCTTTGGTTCTAAATTGGGTGGCACTGCCCCAGAGAGGCCCAGTGTGCTGTGATTAGGAGGGCTTTTGCACAGCTTCAGAGTCTGTGTCAATTGCACCTATTCCACAGGACCCTACTCATGGTCTTTTATGCCCTCTGGGTTGGACTACTTCGGTGTGTTAACATGGGTCTGTCCTTGAATATTATTCGGAAGCTTCAACTGATGTAAAATGAAAATGCAAAATGAAAAGAAGGACTAGAGGTGACATGATAGCAATGTTCCAATATATAACAACAAAACAACAATAATAATAATGTTGGAAGGGACCTTGGAGATCATCTAAGGGGCTGCCACAAAGAAGAGGTGGGTCAACCTATTTTCCAAAGCACCAGAAGACAAAATAAGAAGCAATGGATGGAAACTAATTCAGGAGAGAACCAACCTAGAAGTAAGGAGAAATTTCCTGACAGTTAGAACAATTAATCATTGGAACGACTTGCCTCCAGAAGTTGTGGGTGCTCCAACACTGGAAGCTTTTAAGAAGAGATTGTCTGAAATGGTATAGATTTCCTGCTTGAGTAGGGGTTGGATTAGAAGACTTCCAAGGTCTCTTCCAACTCTGTTACTCTGTTAAAATGTGGCAGTGCAGGCAGATACTGGTACCAGAATATTTGACCCCACTGCTTTGTGGGCTGCATTGGCTTCCAGGTGTAATTCACCTTTAAAGTGCTCATGGCTTAGAACTGGGTTGTTTACAAAAACTATAGTATCACTCAGGACATTTTTCTACCTGTCCTATTTGATCTGGTATGCAATGGGTATTGTCAGCTAGGTAGTGTTGGCTGGCATTGCCCAAGAGGAGAGCCTCTTCTGTCATGGTACCTGCTTTTTGGAACATCATTTCTCCTGAAATTTGATTGCCCTAATGTCTATTGGTCTTTTGTAAATCCTTGAAAACTTGGCTTTCTGCTTGAGTCTGGGGCCCTAGTTAGAGCCCATCTCTTGATTGTATGGATGCTAGGTTAGATAATGCTCACCTGCTATGTGTTTTTTTGCTTCCTAGTATGTATTTTGTATTTTTATTTGTTTATTGTAAGTTGCCTAGAGTCATGGTAAAAGTGAGATGGGCAGCTATAAGACACGTCTTACTATTTCCCCAACTTGGATTGAAATTCATAGAATTGGTAACATAGTTTTAAATGAATTGTTGCTACTTAACAATGCATACCCTCTGCTTAGCTCCGTCCCCAAAATTGAAATCTATCAATAAATATACATTTTTCATGAATTAGGAATAGCCAAAAATTTTACTCTACAAAGTTGAAAATTAAATATCTATCAAGTTGTAGAAAGGGATTTCTGATATGAGTGATCTAACAATGTTTGAATTAGGATTTGGGGTTTTATAATAAGGGAAGAAAATAGCCAACTTTGCTTTCTTTGAGATATACTTATCTCAAGAAATCACGTTACCCACTACTTTTCTACCAGCATTCATTCATTCCCATTCTTTAGAAAAACATTCTGCCATTGTAGACAAATTAATTTACATCGTCTGATTTGGGGGCATTTTTGTGTAACCTATAGTTCTCCACATCATTTTCATTGTCAAGCACAACCACTGTAATCTTCAATATGTTAATTTTCAGATCCATATTTTGTTGCATAATGCATCAAAACATCTACGACAGATCATTTAGATTCTCTGTACTGGTCTTTGACTGTAATGAACTGAAACATTTATCTTCTCAACCAAAAATAGCATATTATCTAGAAATGTAATGACATGCACATTTATGTTCCTGACCAACTTATTTCTAGTGTTACCACAAGCCTTCCTTATACTTTTTCCCATGAATATTTGAAAGTTAATTCATATGTTCATTTTTAACTTTAGAAGTTAGCTTAAATAAGGGGCATGGAGCTCAGTGACCCTGGAATGGCTATAGAAACCAGAACAGCTGCCCTTCCTTCACAATGTGAATGGAATGCTGTGAAAGGATGCACATACATTAAACATCACTGTTTATTGAACATGTTGATCATATCTAACAGGATAGAATCCTAATAGTGTAAAAAGTTACAGGCAGGTTAATTCCGGTAGTTTATCAAAAGCATTCCAGCTGTAAAGGTTATATTGTGATAAAATATAATATATAATAATAATATAATATATATAATATTATAATATATATAATCTGTAGCTTTGCTTTACTCAGAGCTTTGCATAAAATCAATATATACTGTAAGTTTTTTTCTTACAATCTTACATTCTTCACATTTCTGACATGCTATGTCCTGCTGAAGATTAAAAAAAAATCCCCTGCATGTTACCAAGTTGCATTGTACTTTCCAAATTTTGCTTATTGTCTTGTAATTTTTCAATCAGAATTCTGCCTAACCCTTTCTAGGCCTACTTATTTATGAATCATATTTATATAGCTGCCCATCTCCTTACAACCTAGGTGGTTCACAAAGAATTAAAAGAATATTAAAAACAACAAACCCATACAAGTAAACAGAATAAAATCATAAAACAAAATCCACAGCTGAGGTAATTGTCTCCATTTTTCACAACAAATATAGTCACTGCCCATTGGTACAACCATGTTTTTAAGGTTTGGAGAAAGACCAGCAAGGTCAGGGCCAATCTGATATCTGGGGGAATGCTGTACCACAGGGTAGGCACCATGTCAGAAAAGGCCCTCTTTCTGAGTCTCACCAGATACAGTAACAGATGGGATCCCAGAGTACGTCCCTCCTACCTGAGCTGATGGGATGGACAGGTGTGATTGGAAAGAGGCAGTCCCTCAAATAATTCATTCCCACACCATAAAGGACTTTATAGGTCATCACCACTACCATGAATTACACTGGGAAGCAGACTGATCATCCATCCATCCCACAGTACAGGGAAATAAGTGCACTAATCAAGAGCCACACTTAACTGCCAACACAACTGCATACTGCACCAGCTGAAGCTTCTGAATATTCTTCAAGGCTAGTCCCATGTAAACCACACTGCAGTAATCCATACGAGAGCCATGAGGAACTGTCAGCAAGGCCTTCTAATCTTAATTTAATGGAACTCACAGAGAATTCATATGCATTGGAAAAACGTTCCAACCTGATTTATATTTTTGTGTCGTGATGTCATTATTCAAATAATGCTTATTATTATACTTTATTGTTTAACCAATATTTAAAAGTAAAGACACCTCTGTTCTTAATTACATCATTGGTTGAAATAGGCTTTCAGATAATGTTTTTAGTAAGATAGGAGTAAATGGGTTACTTTAATTATACCTGCACCACATGCTGCAATTCCTGTTAATACCGTGTTTTCCCGAAAATAAGACCGAGTCTTATTTTTTTTTGCCTCCAAAAGAGGCACACCAGGTCTTATTTTGGGGGGGATGTCTTACTCGCCTCTGGCACTGATAGCCCTGCCCAGCAGGTCCACTTCTTCTGGGGCCAAAGGAGCAGCTTCATTCTGCAGCTGCATTCTGGTCTGCATTTTGCAGTCAGGCCTTTCTGGAAGGCCTATGCAGCCGAGTACCAAGCTATGGATTCAATTCATAGCTCGGTCCTTGGCTGCAGAGGTCTTGCAGAACTTAACTATGGATTGAATCCATAGCTTGGTTCTCAGCTGCACAGGCCTTCCGGAAAGGCCCGTGACTAAGAAATGCAGGCCTGGCTGCAGAAGACGCTGCAGAAGAAGTGGGCTGTTGAGGAGAGGCCTGGCTGGAAGTTAAATGGTGCGGGCACATGGGGCAGATACACACCCCTACTGCTGCCCTAGCTTGATTTTTAAGTGTGTGCCTCACCCCAAAACTAGGGCTTATTTTTGGGGTAGGACTTATATTAGGCCCATCCCCAAAAAAATCAAGCTAGGGCTTATTTTCAGGGGAAACATGGTAGCTAAGTATAGTACTGGACAATTTAGGTATATTTTGAGCAGTAAGCTCCAAGTGTCATCAAAGCTCAGTTTTACTCCAAACTTGCTCACACTATTCTAGCAATCTTGATTAGAGAGATTATGTTGCAAGACAACATACTGTTGCCTATATCCCAACAACAAAGAAGTACAAGCAGTGCATTTATATGCTCAGGATATTACTTGAAATCTTTTAAAATTCTAGATGTTTATAGTCAAATGAAAAATAGTGAAAAAGCAGTAATATACAATAGTACAATATACTTTTCCATCAGTTCTGAAAATGGAAAAATATACTTCAAACTATAGTTATAAAGGACCTGTATGCCTAAACTTGTTGTGGGGTCAATGAATTAACCAAATCCCCAAGGTCACATGGTTCCTTTAGAAACTTCACATGATGGTGCTAAACCTCCATAGCACAGAATCTATGGTCAAGGATCTTGATTTTCCACAGCTGTTAATTTTACTGACAGCCTGCATAGACAAAATAGCTTTGTACTAAAGAATTTCATGTCTATTAAATGAAAAGTCAAAATGGAGCACGAGATCTTGCAGGAAACAATAAATGAACGGGTTAGCAGCCAAGCACATAAGAGGTCTATGCAACAAAACATGTAACCCTTGCCAAAGGGTTGTCTGTAAAGTAAGAATGTTAGCGTTATTCTATAGAGCTTATGAAATTACTGGTATGGTTTATGCTCTGACAAGACCTCTACAATGCATACATGAAATTCTTTGAAAGTAATATCTATTTTTCATTCTGAAACCTTTTACTTGTGTGATATGTATTGAATATTGTTTTTATTTACATGCAGTGATTATTAGTTTTATTAATTCCATATGCAAAAACATTAATATAGATTAGAATTCTGACTTCATGCATACTGTAAAATGTATTGAAAGTGATTTCAAGGGAAACATGGTGAATTGAAGATGGCACAAGCATGGCAGAAAGAAGAGGTGGTGAATGTATCAGCTCTCCCAACTGCTCTCCAGATGAGGAGAGGATTTGGGATCACCCATAGTGCTTCACACAGATGCTCCTCACAATGAGACCATAAAAGAAAGGTTTCTAGCAGGTTTTAGAACTCTAGGAACTGGAATTTTGAACTTTGCCCAAGCCGCCATTCAGAGCCTTCAAAGAAACACTGGGTTCACCCACTTCCTTTCTTAATCACTTACATGGAAATAGGTTGTAAATTGGATATTCAGAAACATTAGAAGGAAAAGTTTTATCAGACTGGATGATTTTCCTTCAATTCCCAGAAAAGGTTTTTGTTCAATCCTCAGCAATAGAAGCTCCTGTAAATTTAAGAGCTATTTTTTATTTAGAAATTAGCAGCAAAGGGGTGATTAGAATGTTGATTTTGGAATATTTAAATGGACTAAAGGGCCAGATTGACCAGAAATAAGATTTTGTAATAATTATAAGACTACTTCCTGTGATTTGTTTAAAATCATATTAAAGATACAAGAAGATAAGTGTATTGGTAACAATACACTCAAAGCTTTATTTTTAGATTATCCATTACTATAAAATGGGTTCAAAAGAGGAGATAGAAGATACAGGCTCTTTTGGATATGGATTTAAAATTGACAGGATACAAGAATGATATTGACAAAGATGTTACACGAGATTTACAAATAAAACTACTGCATGTTTTAATAGGTAAAAGGGGCATACAAATAATGACTTGGATTTCTACTCAGAAAAGTGATTTTTTTTTATTTTGCACGTACAAAAAAGATGTGATATACCTATGAAAGAATTCCTGAGAAAAGATAGAGTGAATGAAAAGAAATCACCTTCTGGGACATTACTTAAAAGGAATAAACATCAGAACTTTTAAAAGGAAAAGGATTTATAACGTTCTCTTATTCAACCAAAGTTAAAGTGGATATGTTTTTTTTCTTAGCAACTTTTAGTGGGTTTTTCTTACCAGGATTGAATGATGAGGCTTTAGAGATTTCTTTATGGATAAGATATGGGAAGAAGAGATTTGTTTTGTTGTATTTTAGAGAAAGTGATAAGCTATGGTATTAAAATTGAAGGAAAGTGTTATACTTGCAAAGAGGTTTCTGAGAGGAGATGAAGATGATAAAAATTTCTGAGACATTATTTGAGGGAAATGGTATTTTGCTGATTAAGATTGAATGATATGATATATTATTTGCTAATAGATAAACAATAAGATATGATATGAACAGATTTCGGCTGAAATTAGAAAAGCTGATAAATTACTGAAATGGTTTGTTCTTGTCTTGATGAAGGTGGAAGCAATTTCTATATATTTTCCTTTTTTTTAACATTCTAAACCCGTTTTTTCTTCCTTTTTCCTTTTTTTCCTCTCTGTACTTTTTTTTGTATTTTTCTTACTTTGTATTAGATTTTTATCTTTGTATTTCTAAATTTCAAGAAATTATTAAAAAAATAAAATGTATTGAAAGTAAATAGCTTTAGATACTTCATCATCAAAGAGATTTACCATGCAGAAAGAGTAAATAACAAGAAAGACTTGCATAAAATACTGTATGTAAGTGCTAACATAAACATAATTGTAAATGTAGTAACAATTACAACAACCTAAATAAAAACTGCAATGTCATGTCATGTCATATTATTATTTTAGAGAATTCAAGTATGTCTCCTGTTTAGATTTGAACTTTTTAGAAAATGATTTATATTTTACAGGCTTGAAAATCTTTTGGAAAGAGTACACCTTCAACAATCTAACTGAAAACCTGGGGGGAAATCCAATTTTCTGTAAATGTAATTTTAAGTTGAAATTGGCACCTATGGGAAATTATTATGAGTTGAATGATATATCTAAAAGATTAAATAAATCCCAAAATTACCTGGGACACAATACTTAGCAATAATATGAAGGCATTACTGACCAAAAAGATGAAGTGTTTCTGTTATTCAAGTATGTTAACCCAGGGGTCCTCAACCCCCGATCCGTGGCATGCCAGCAACTGGGCCGCAGAAACAAGCAAAGCCCCATCTGTAGGATGCAGGCAGCACACAAAACCACGCCCCCTCTGGTCCATGAAAAAACCTCTCTCCACGTAACTGGTCCCTGGTGCCCAAAAGGTTGGGGACCTCTGTGTTAACCCATAGCAACAGCACTTAGCCATATACCACTTCATAGTGCTTTACAGCCCTCTCTAAGCAGTTTACAGAGTCCACATATTGCCCCCAACAATCTGGGTCCTCATTTTACCAACCTCAGAAGGATGGAAGGCTGAGTCAATTTTGAGCAGGTCAAGATCGAACTGCTGGCAATCGACAGAATTAGCCTGCAATACTGCACTCTAACCACTGTGCCACCATGGCTCATACTTAGTGTGCAAATGACATTTATCTCAAAATCTACTGAAAGGATGACCAATCACACTTAATTTGATCTGTTTACACTATATCACTATATGCTTCAGACAGGGTAAATCCAAAGTTACATGACCTCCAAAATCCTTACGTGCCATTCCAAAGCTCCTTCAAAAATGACGCTGAATTGTAATATTTAGTGATGAGTAACACATACATATGAAACAATACTATTAACATCATTTAACTGTATTAAAAACAAATTAATTTATTTTTCATGTTAGAGCCACCCATTCTTATTTATTCTTGGTAATGCTCTTTTGCTACATCAGAATCTGCCTTGTCATAAGTCAATCTTTTCTACTAGCACAAAGATACCTTTTAAAAGTCACTCCTTTCAGAAGGTAAAAAAGTGTTTGCTGTAACAGCACTACACCACGATTGACCAAAACTGTAATAAAAGAAAATCCACAAAGTGATTGAGAGGATCTGATAAACTGTAAAGGGCAAATTTAATTTTCTGTCAAAATTCAGCCCACTCCAAGCTGGCGATGGAAACAATCTGCAAGATATAAAAAGGCAAAAGCACAAAACGGTCCTTTTTTTTTTTTTTTGTAATGATGTAAGTGGGCCCCTCTACATTAAAATCAATCTAAATGGCATGTTAGGAATTGCTTCCATGGTAGATGTCTAGCACAGGTCTTTTCCTTGACAGGCTAACAGCAACTGAATTACTGAAGAAAGAATCAACCCATCTGGTTACACTATTATTGCTAAGACTTTGTCTGCCTAAGTGCAAAGGTCCAAGGCATGGTGTTCAGTCTGAGCAATTCAGTTTCATTAAATTGCCATTTCAACTACTGAATAGCTATTTCTAGAATTAAGAGTGACATTGTTGGTACAAATTGATCGAATTTTGAAAAGTTTTTACAAAGTAATCTTACTTGTATATATGAGCCTCTGATTAGTAACAGTAGGTGGTTTACCTAACTAAATGCATATGGTAGTGATTTTTGCAAACATTTCTATTCATTTTGATTATATGCCAGTTTTAAATTATAAATAGGTTACTTTATAACCACTTTTCTTAAGGAACAGGTATTCATTCATTTGTTTTATAGCACCAGTTGGTAAAATAATTTTTAGGTAAGTAGTTTGTCTTAATGCTTGAAGTATACATTTTTCTATTATTTCTTGTTTTATTTGCATATTTCTTTTCCGTTATTTTTTTATTACAGGTAGTCCTTGACTTACTACCGCACTTGAGTCCAACATTTCTGTTGCTAAGCAAGGCAGTTAAGTGAAGTTTGCCCCATTTTATGACCTCTTTTGCCTTTGTTGTTAAGTGAATCATATGGTTGTTAAGTGAATCTGACTTACCCCATTGACTTTGCTTGTTTAAAGCTGGCTAGGAAGTTTATATACATGGTGATCACATTACCCCAAGACAGTGTGATTGTCATAAATACATGCCAGTTGCCAAACACACAAATTTTGAGCATGTGACCACGAAGATCTGCAATGGTATTGTGAAAACCAGTCATGTCCCCTTTTTTTTTTTTTACTGTTGTTGTAAGTTCAAACATTTGTAAATTGAGGACTTCCTATATATTATTTTTCCCTATTCTTCCCCAGCTCATGATATTTCCTAATTGGGAATCATCATTTAATGGTGTTATTGGCTCAAATACATAACATTAATTTAGCCACATGCATTAATCTGCAACTGGTGGTGAACAATTCATTGAAATGTAAAGAACCCATTATATTTGGACCAGCCAGTATTATATTTATACTACATACAAGGGTATAAGCCTATAAGGATAGTTGTTTTATCGTAACACCTTCTCTATTTTCCCCCCCACTACAATGGCTGGGAGAAAAAGTGATTGTCCCAATTAATTTTCATGGATAAAAGTAGATTAAGAACCTGGTTCTTCTTAGTCCTAATCCAATATCTTAACCTTTACACCACACTGGCAGTACACTGTTAAGGCCATGACAAGCAATTGACATATAAATAGTAGTTTGTGGCCATATAGATTCTATAATTAATAGTCAGATTGAAAATGAAGGGAATATGACTTTTATTCAGATTTGTTACTATCTGGCACATCTATAATAGTGATATATTAAATATAAAATGTTTAAGATTGCTAGCAATTAATAAAAACACAATTGCCAATTAAGTAGTTTATCTATTGAAAGAATACATAAAGAGAAAATACATTAAGAGAAAAAATTAAATAACTTCTTTTGGATTATGTTTGATTTGGTTAAAATATAGATTGTGTGTATAATATAGCAACCGCTAAAGCTATTTAATTCAGAGTTTAATACTAATTTATATATTTCAATATATATATTGAAAAACATATGTACTTTGAGGATCATTTTTTTCCTGATGTGTTTATTTCTTAAGCATACTTTCCCAATAATTGTGGAACTTGTAATCTTGTAATCACTCATTTCATAGCAAAAGTCAATTGCTAGAAGAGAAAATCTCTGGAGATACTCATACTATAAGTTGATATATATCCTGGTGAACTCAGGATAGCTATCAAATGCAAACAATTCAGATGAAAACAAGAAAAATAGAAGCCAGCTGTATACTCATTTAAAAATTGCAATATAGAAGTTGAACCCCAGGGAAGTATAACTCAGCCTGCAAGCCAAGACAACCAAATCCCTTCTCCACATCAGATCTCCAAATAAAAGCAGCTCCTATTATTTCCAGAACTTGTTCTCTCCCTGCCTCTCTGTATTTTCCCCTAAAACTGGAGCAACTCTCCTAATTTCTTTCTATTCTTTTTTTTAAAATTCAGGCAGAGCTTGCTATTATCTTTTTTTTGGGGGGGGGGGGTTGAAGTGAGAATGGGAAGAAAATATGTTCTGCAACTATGTCCTTGATCTTTGGGAGCTGTTCACCCTCAATTTCTTCAAATAAAAATTGACTGGAAACATAGTGTTACTAAGGAATCTTTATCATCATACTAACTGTATTTCCAGCCCCTGCTTTCAAACTCACAATATTTTAGTGTAGCATAGTGGCTAATGAGTAAGATTTGGCAGATTTGATTCAAGTTCCCAAATCTCAGGCTCACTAAATACAAAGCTGGCAAAGAGAGTCAAATGGATTTTGAAGATGAGACTATAATCAGGAACTATCAGGAATAAATTGGAGTAACTAGGAAGATTCAGGATATTTTTAAAAAGTGGTCCTTGAGAAAACAGAGAAAAAGGATCTTCCTGCAGTGCTGACAACACAAAAATAGGCCAAGGTAAATTATGGTGAACAAATATGAGCTACTGGGAAAAAAACCCCCCACACACAATAGATGTTTTCCTGGTTATCAACCATTTTTTCCCCCAAAAGTAAGAGCTTCTGGGAAAAAACCCAAAAGAGAAATTCTTAACTTACACACCGATAAATATGGGATGAAGTGATTATTTACAGATAAAGATTCTACAGCTCTATATTACAAAAATTAATTCCTGCAAGAAAATAACCAAACTTGGACTGCAGCAAAGACCCCCCCAAAATTAATTTCTCAAATATCCCAATCCATTTTTCCCTCTTCACAACTATGCTGGCTAGGCATCATATACTAAAACAGCTCATATGATGAAGGTTAAGTCAAGAAGCTGAAGTAAAAGGTCCTTAAGAAGCAAGGCTCCACGGACAGCAGTGCAATGGTTTCTTCTTTAACATATCACCTCACAGCTGATGATTCATCATCATCATCATCAATGATTCATCATTGGCATCCATTTCAGTGGTGGACAGTGAAAAGGAAGAAACTTACAGCTAGAGGTCAAGTTCTTCAAAAGAGGCATGAAATGAGATCCTCTCCCTTAAAAAAGGACAGCACATGTGTGCTCGTACATACATGCTCATCAGTCACCTCCTTCTCATTTCATGAACAAATTGAAGCAATAATATCAAATAACAAATCATTTTATCTTAATTTCTTGTTTGATTGCTGTGAACTCCCAGAGTTGTTGGGAATCAGGTGGTATATCAGTTTAAATGCTAACTAGATACCCCATGCCACATGGGGTCAACCTTTCAAATATATCTCCCTATTTAAACAGAGAAACAGAATGACCACAGGAGGGGAAAAAAGCAACGGGAGTGGAAGCAACTTCTGACTTCCTACTGGCTTCCCCACTGATGTGGGAAGCTTTCAGGAAAAGTTGGAAATCACTCTTCCTCCTTGGCTGACCTGTGGAACTGCCTGCCACTTTGCTGGGTGGGAGGGGGAACAAAGGGAGCCATGGACTGTGAGGAAAATTGCACTCTTATTCTCTCACCCTGGGGTGTCTCCAAGGGCCCCTTCCTTCCAAGGAGGAAGAGGCCTCATCCATTGACTGTTGAGCTTCTCAAGCAGGCCTACCTTGCAAGCAGGCATACAAGAGAGTGTGAATACACCCCTTCCCATCTTCCTTTGTGTCACACAACCTACAGGGTTCTGAGAAGCATAAATGGAAGGCTCAGTGGTGCTGAAGCGGCCCACAACTTTGCCAAATTTCAATCCCATGGGAATAACGAGTCCCAGATTTTGGACACATTCTGCAAGTTAGCCCATTTGAGGTACCTTGGCTGAAAAATTGTTGTCCTATGATGCACTGTTTCGCCCAACTGAGAGTTACAAATAAACAGACATGAAAGTTTTAGTAGTCTATAGTTAATAATAATACAATTCTTAAATAATTCAGCTATATTTTATAGACTTTGATTGCATTTTTTTTGGGATTGTGAGATTAACTATTGGTACATGTCACAAACTCATGTAAATTTTCTTGGACTATAACCTCTCCATTGGTTGGCAAAAGAGACTGTATGTTTCCTCCTTGAAAAAAATCTCATAACATCAGGATATATTGTGGTAGACTTGTTCTAAACTGCTTTTCTTAGCACACTAAGCTATTACATGCTGGGATTGGTTTCCATTCTGTCAATTTCCCTAATGACTCATAGGATTCATATATATCATAGAGATTTATATCTACATTTTTAACTGATAACTAATGCAGCTGATTTTTATATGCTAATACATTCTTAAGGTTGATCCATTGAAAGCATGCATATGAATGCAGTGCTACAAATTTTGTGTTTTTTACATTTACAAGATTTACAAACACATAACTTAAATCTATAGCACTGACTGTATGCATTTCAAAACACAATACAAAATGCTTAACACAGGATTTATTATTGTAACCTTTTATTTAACAAAGGCGTTCATTATTTGTTCTTGATTTCTGTTTCTTTGCTGATACATTATTATAAAGTAACACTATGAACACATTTTCAGTGCACAATAGAAGCAGTTCATGAAGTAACACAAACTAGGAATTGAAAAGGTGCCAAATAAGGTAACTCAATTCTTTTACGGTACTTTAGAATTTCTTTTTTTCATGATGTATTTTGTTCAGTTAGGCAACTCAACTTTGTTTTGCACAAAAACTATTTCCCTTTAGAACCTATTAATGGTTATTGTTATTGTCCTCATAGTCATATCCCCAATTTCATTAATGAAATTTATTAACATTTACAGTATATACAAACTTTTATCCAAGCTTTCATTTTATTATTACAACTTCACTGCGGCTTACGTAAATTATACTTTATACATTAGTTTAGGAATCAAAGCTATTCTTTTAAGACCCAAAGAATTTGTTATGTATACTTCTGTATGGAAACTACAGGTAGTCCTTGGATGATTAGGGTAAATAGTAACAGAATTTTCATTGCTAAGCAATGCAGCCATAAAATGGTGTCATGTGACCCCACTGAATAGTGATGGAAATCCCAGCAGACCTTGTTGCCATAAAAAATGAATCCCACTGGTCGTTAGGTAAGGACCATCCCGATCCAAATCACTCCCAACTTGGCCTCTCCCTGCTCTGAGTCTCAGTAATTTAAGATGACTGCTTTCCCTGCCTCCTCTTGAACTCCCCCTAATCTGCCTATCTCCCCACCCACCTTCCCTGCCCTTTGGCCTCCATGCACAGAGGAAGGTAGTGGCAGTGCGGGGGCCTTCAGCAGTCTCTACTGACAGACTCGCACACTGCCTTCTCATGATGCTTCTAGAACAGTGGTGGCGAACCTATGGCACGTGTGTCAGAGGTGGCACTTGGAACCTTCTCTGTGGGCACGCAAGCCGTTGCCCTAGCCCTGCCTCCCCCTGCAATACCTTCCTCACCAGCAGCCTGCCTGGAGGAAAGTCTCCTCCAGGCGCGGCCCATGCGGAGCAGCGTAGCCAAGCACATGGCAGCCAGGCAGCAGGGGCAAGACTCCGTCCTCGTGCCCCATCATGTGCAGATGATGCTATGGGGTTTGGGTGGAGGGCGTGGCTGCCATGGTGCTGCAAAGCTGCCTGGGCGATCTGTGGTGAGTGGTCCTGCGGGGGGGCGAAGCGGGGGGCAGGATGGAGGTGGGCCGCGGCGGGGCGGTTTTGGGGCACTCGGTCTCTAAAAGGTTCGTCATCACTGTTCTAGAAGGTTACTGAGGCCTTCCATAACTCCCCAAGAAGGCAGTGTATAATTTGGAGACAGGTGAGCACAATTTGGAGAGGGGTAAGCGTGGCTTTCTTGAAAGCTTTTAGAAGGCCTCAGAAGTCTTCCAAAGCATTGTGAGAAGAGCAATATTTGGAGAGGGATGAATGTGATTTGGAGAAGAGTGTGTGCAACCTTAGGAAAAAGGCCTGGTGTGCATTACATAGGGTCAGGATGTGCGCACCTCATCAGCAACAGAAGATGGCCAAAATTCATCTTGGTGTGGCAGAGCCTATGGAATGCAAGGCAGAAGTTGCAGTGAGGGCTTTGTGCTGTGGTACTAGGATGGGGATTCAGGTGGCACTCCACTGTGGTAATAGTGATGGTGCTGAAGTTGAAGTAAAGGCCCGGGTGCAGCAGTGGCCGGCTGAGACTGCTGAAGACCCCAGGCTATACTTCATCCCCTGCCTTGCTGCCACCACTTCTGAGAAGTGCTGCTGTGCAGAGTGGCCAAAAGGGCAGACATGGGGCGATGGCTTTGCTTTACACTGCTTGGGCTTCCTAGAATGCAGGGGCTAGGCACTTTAGACAAACAATAGCAGAATAACAGAGTTGGAAGGAACCTTGGAGGTCTTCTATTCCAACCCTCTGCTCAAGCAGAAAACCCTCTACCTTTTCAGATAAAGATTTAAGGCTTCCAGGGCCAGCTGTGATTTTGTGCTGTGGTTCAGGGGCTTCTTACATCCCCTGTGTTGTAGCACATTTGTATAGGCATATACATATATGTCGGATTGCGGAAAAAGAACACAGTGTTATATAGTTTAGAAGGAATTCAAACCTTCTCTTTAAAACTTTGGATGAAAGCTTGACATCAATACCCATTTAATTTTCATAAGATTGAAGACTGCAATGGAGAGCCAGTTATCATTCAAATGTTCAAGAGGCTCTTGTGCCTCTGGTTTATTTCATACTTCACAGAGAACTTCTAAATCTTTAAGTCACACTTTAATTGTACTAATTGGTACTATAATATAGGAAAATAAATTTAATGGCATGAGTCTCATTTCCCCTTTGAATGATTTTTAAAACTGCTATTCTGTAGGAATTTTACTGAAAGTAATCTAGCTGAAGAACTATCAAAGCTCCATTTTCAGGTTTATTAAAGAAACCCAATACAAAACCATCATCAGCTCCTTTCTTCACACTTCAACTTCTAAAATAATAATAACAAAAGAAATTACTGTTCTACAGTATTTCTAGGATACATAAATTTATGTCTTTTCCCTCCCTTTTATTTTTTGAACAATAAGTAGCACAATTTCTTAATATATTAACTTTCCCTCCAGAATAAATTGTTTTTAATATATTAGCAGATACCTTTTAATTCACTTTCTCACTGTCTATTGAAGTTATTCTGGAAAATCAGAAAGAATGCCTAGCTTTCAAAGAGTCTGAAAGATTATATTTAAAAATGACTGGTTACTTATCTGTAATTGTATTTCTTTAAGTGATTACCTATAAATTCAATGTAAATTTTCCTCCTGCATTGATTCACATTAGAATGTTCCAGAGCTCAAGTTTTTTAAAGGAAGCAGAAATATGCTGCAAGAGAAAATAAGACACCCCCCCCACCAATTCCTTTCCTTTAACAGACCAAGCCCAAGGTATTCTTCCTGATTTTGAGCAGGAAGCATGCATAGATAGGGCAAATTCTGACACAACCAGTCAACAAAGCACAATAATTATTTAATTAGCTCTTCTTCTTTAAGACTCAGATACTTGGATCATTATCATCAGTCCTATCTGAAATTGGGAAATATAAAACTGGGAACAATACTTCTGAAATAATGGCTTTAATAAAAGCAATCCTTGTAACCAGGTTGCCTCATGTCAAGTACAACAATGAGGTATATCTTACAGGAATGCTTTAATGGAATGCCTCAATACTGGTAGTCCTTACTTCACGATCCTAATTAGGACTAGACTTTCCATCACTAAGTCATTAGGTAAAACATCATGTGACTGCACTGCTTAGCAACGGCGGTTCTCGTAGTCTGGGTTTAAGTAGTTAGGGGAGGACTATGCCCTCATAAGGCCGTGATCTAATGTTTCTCCTGTCTTGTGCAAACAGGTGGGTCTATCCTGCTGCCTTCTCCTGGGCTTCCCAATGAACTCTCTTTGGCAGATGAGACTCCATCATCTCACTTCCAATTCAACATCCACTACCCACCTATGTCTCCCCATCTCTGCCTTTTGGCCACCCTATATTCTGCTGTCTCCCTTTAGCTTACTACCCATCCCCAACATCCCCAGCTGACCTTCACTATCTTCTTCCTCCTGTTGCTCAGCTGGTCCTTTTGGCTAGACTTCTATGATGCCTCTATAATGCGGGTGAGCTGCTAAGTGCCGGGTTTTTTATTGTCTGATGCAGAGGAGCTATAATGACCATAACTTTGTGGACCAGTCATGGCCTCAGAGCCAGGCTGCACGATGTGGCCAGCACCAATCTTTCTTTAAGAAATGCGGGTGCCAAGAAGTTGCCATACACACACATGTGCTTTCTCTTACTTCTCCTTCTGCCTGTTGCTGCTCTCTCTGCAGACAAGCCTTCCTGACATTTTACAAGACTTTGTGCAAACGAATTGGGACAGAATCAGATCGCTTATTCAGTAATCACTGAAAAAAAAAACCCACATCTGAACCTTTTTTAAAATCAGGAAATTGTACTTAATATGCACAGTTCTCAATATTCTGCAGATATTGCCCCCAAATTTACAGCTTCTTGTCAGTGCTAGAATTGTGTTTATGAATGAAAACTTTGGAATCTTCAGGTGTCAAACTCATTGCATAGCAGGAGTATAAACAAATAGAATACACACACTATGAATAATTAAAATATATTATTCAATGGATACCTTTCAACCATCTATAAAAATAAACTTACTGAATAATTTATTTGATGGGTGACGGCATTATTATATTCATCCATAATATTATTCAGCAAAAAGTGTTCAGCCAGCACTGATTCAAAGCATAAAAAGTAAATATAGATAGTTCAGACTGTGGTTTCTGCTTCTGGAAAAACAGAGAACACCTAAGGTCACTCTGTATTAGAGAAGGTATTTCTGAATTCTAGTACACTTTTTATCTTTATTTACTAAATTTTCTGCCTTTCATTCAGCAACTTCTTCTATTTTTTTTCCACAGTATAAACTCTGCCAAGAAGAATGGCCTGACAGCATGATTCAAAATCATCCAGTCAGTTTCCAAGGCTCTGGGCCTCCTTGGTCTTAATTCAACAACTTAACTCCTACAAAGGCAGCCTATACTGTTCCTTAGGTATTATACCCTTAGTAACATAATATATAAATTTGATTTATATATATGTGTGTCCCATTCTCATCAACACAATACAAAAAGGATGCAGAGGAACTGGAAAGAAAGCAGAGAAGAGCAATAAAAATGGTAAGAGATTTGGAGGCTAAATCCTACGAAGAACAGTTAAAAGAACTTGATATGCTTATTATTTTATTTATTTTTCATTGAATTTTTATGCCATCATCTTACCCTGTAAGGCAATTCTGGGCAGTTTACAGATTATAAAACAAGTAGAAAAATAATTAAACTACTAAAACATTAAAACTATAAATTAAGGTTTTAAAAAACTATACTGAAACCAGAACTAAGAGATGGATGGGACGGGATGGGGATGAGGTCCTCTTACCCTATCGACTACCTCCAGCAGTAAGTACCATCCTCAGGGCCTTAGGTCAACTGGCAAAGCCATGGTTTAATACCCTTCCAGAAAGCTGCTGGAATTGGATATGTCTAGTTTAATGAAGAAAAGGACGAGGGGGGACATGATAGCAGTGTTCCAATATCTCAGGGGCTGCCACAAAGAAGAGGGAGTCAAGCTATTTTCCAAAGCGCCTGAAGGCAGGACAAGAAGCAACGGGTGGAAACTAAGCAAGGAGAGAAGCAACCTAGAACTAAGGAGAAACTTCCTGACAGTTAGAACAATTAACCAGTGGAACAACCTGCCTCCAGAAGCTGTGAATGCTCCAACACTGGAAGTTTTTAAGAAGAGACTGGACAGCCATTTGCCGGAAATGGTATAGGGTTTCCTGCCTGAGCAGGGGGTTGGACTAGATGACCTCCAAGGTCCCTTACAACTTTACTACTACTACTACTACTACTACTACTACTACCTACTACTACTACTATTAAGCCAAAAGGGTGGGACTAGTTCTCACCTCCAGTGGTAGAGTGTCCCACAGAATGGGGCCACAGCAGAAATGGCTGTTCTCCTTGAACCCACTTGCTGGAATTCCTTAGCAGATGGAATTCATATTCGGCCTCTTCTGTGGTGTAAGTGGGATGGGCTAGTCCTATTGGAGAGAGATGGCTCCTTAGATACCCTGGACCCATGCCATATAGGGCTTTAAAGGTAACAACCAATATCTTGAATTGGATCCAGAAGAAAACTGGTAACCAAAGTAAAATTAACTCAGTTGTGTTTCTTGTTTGGTTTACCTGAAAGGGCTGATAGGATAAGACAAGAACCAGTGGGTTAACAGAGAGAGACCCAGACTTGAAATAAGGAGGAATTTCTTGCCTGTGAACACCATTAAGCAGTGGGACATCTTGCTTCCTGGAGTTGTTGGTGCCCCATCAGTGGATGTTTTCAAGAAAAGGTTGGGCAATCACGTGTCTGGGATAGTATGAGGATTCTGGTATTGGGCAGGAGATTGGACTAGATGATCACCTTCCAACCCTATGATTCTAAATTAGGAATGGCATTATTCTACTGTTACTATATGAGGTGCTTTGTACTGTTTACGAATAGGGACCTTTCTGAATGGGGTGTAGCTAACTGTGTAGCATCCATCATGTGTCTGAGAAACTTGGCTAACTCTGGAACACCGTGATATTAGAGAGGAAATACAGAACAGCAAGATGACAAGGAGCTGCTTGAACCTCTCCCTTTCCATCTCCCTTCACCAGACTTTTGGAGCTGCCTTTGAATCACCAACCTACCTGTTTCCAGTACAAATCTTATTGTGCTTTGCAGGGAAAAAAATTGTTAACTAATCCTATTCAATCATAGTATAAATTAACTTTGGATGTACTCAAAGCCTGGCTGAAAGATAATAGTTCCTTTTGAACCAAGGGGAACCAGTTGATAAATTATGGAGATAAAGTCTATCATATTAACCACAATAGTAGAGTTGTGCTTTTCTGTTCCTGCCTGTAGATGATAGATCTACAGTATATGAAAGGTAAGCATGACAAAGTTGGTGCCTTCTGTTATCCATCTACATTATGTTCTTCTCTAGAAGATATGTGTAAACATTAGATGTAATAAATTGCAGTATGGAATATAACTGTACACCCCATCAGTAACAGAGTAACATGCCTTTGAAATTGTGGCGCTCCCCTTCCTTGACATGTAAGTCAACTGTAAATGTATTTTTGAAGTGTGTCCAAGTGACATGGCTCTTTTTCTATTTGCAATAGCAGTTGCTTTGAGGCAGAGCAATGACAGGAGAAACAACTGAGAAAGGACTGCAGCAAGCCATTCAGAGCTGAGTGGAGCTACTGTATCCTTCCTCTCTGTTTCATATTTTTCTGAAATATAAATACCTACTTCCAATAAATGGGAGCGTAGTCCCATCTAAATCTGCATTTTTTTTAAAAAAAATATTCATTGTACATGTTCTACTGCTTCCATTTACCCCAAAGTCAGTAAGTAACAAACTACTCTTATTTTTTACATTTTGCAGCTTTCAGGATGCACCGTGTCTGATATGTACGATTTCATTATGATTTAATTTTATTGAATATGTAATGCAAAAGAAAGAGAGGGAGAGAATTAATGCTCTTCTGTCAAAGAATATGAAACTTATTGGAGAAGCTGATAAGGATAATCAAATTTAAAAATCTGCAGAGCTATTCTTTACGAGGTTTACTTAGGAATCTGGGCTTCATATGTCCAGATTCCTAAGTAAACCTCGTAAACAATAGTTCTGCAGATTTTTAAATTTGATTATCCTTATCAGCTTCTCCAGTAAGTTTCATACTCTTTGGCAGAAGAGCATTAATTCTCTCCCTCTCTTTCTTTTGCATTACATATTCAATAAAATTAAATTTTATTTTAATTTTAATTTATAAATTATTATATTATATGCTGGGTTTCCAATTGTTTCTAGGGTTAAATAGAATAACAATCTCATAAATCATTTAACTGCATGACATGACATGAATATACAGGTAGTCCTCGACTTACAACCGTTCAAAGTTACAACGGCATTGAAAAAAGTGACTTACGATTATTTTTCACACTTATGACCATTGCAGAATTCCCATGGTCACGTGATTAAAATTCAGATGCTTGCCAACTGACTCATATTTATGACAGTTGCAGTATCCTAGGGTCATGAGATCACCTTTTGTGAACTTCTGACAAGCAAAGTCAATGGGGAAGCCAGATTCACTTAACAATCCCATTACTAAAATGATTAGTAATCATTTTATTACTAATAAATTCAGTAATACTATTACTGAAATGATTTACGTAACAAATGTAGCAAGAAAGGTCGTAAAATGGGGCAAAATTCACTTAACTGTCTCACTTAGCAACAGAAATTTTGGGCTCAATTGTGGTCATAAATCAAGGACTATCTGTATATGCAAGATTAATTTTGTTTAGTACATATGTTTTCTTTCTTTCCCTCATTCTCCCATCTTTTTTCATATAGTTTTAAGTTAAACCCTGTCAAAATTTAGATTTTTTTCTCACTATGCTTCCATTTCTTCAGCAAAGACTGCCTTTGGCAGCTTCTGAGGAAGAGAAGAAAATATTTCCAGACTATAGAGGTCATTTGAACAAAATGTAGAGGTCAGAGCATCTTGAGTGTACTAAATAATAATTAGAGTTTCCCTGACTCAACATGCACCATGGAATTATTCAACGCATTCTAAACTTCCATCCAGAACATTTCATAACATTTATATTAGTAGAAAAGTAGCAGGGTGATATTTCCTAGTGACTGACTACCCCCAGGGTCCATAAGCTTCACAAGAGTCTTGTCTGCTGCTGTGGTCTTCCTGAGTTGCTAAGTTTCCATTTTGGCAAAATGGACTACACTTCACGAGCCAGCAAAATGTCTGATGATACTAACTAAGGAAGATTCACTATGACTTAAAATTATCATAAGATACTTTTCTAAGTTGCTGTTCTGTTATTATATATTTTTCTCTAGTTTTTTTTTTAAATCTTCAATAGTAACCATACATATTAAAACTATATTTTATTATCAAAAATATTTGGAGTGGTCAAAAACTTGAAGAATAGAGGAGGCACAAACAAAGTTAAATGAGCTTATAAAAACATCAGTACAAGAAAAGAGCATAACAGTACGATAGAATGTTTGAGGAATGGAAGGTTCTTAGGGGTATCTATGAAAAGCATCTGAAAGAGCCCATTGTGAGTGGGCAAAATGCTCTCCAAATAAAGCCAGGTTTTGCATCAGACCCTGACAGTAAGTCTTGACTTTCCAGGCACTCAATCTCTTATTTAGGAAGAGACTTATCCTGGCAGAAGACTCTCAGCAATGACTTGGCTAGATAAGATCCTTTATTGCAGACAAGAAGGAAGCCACAGTCACCCAAAATATTTGCTCCCTGCGAAAAAGGCAAAGCTTTTGTTTTAAATATAACTTCCAAGAGTTCAAACCTGGTGCATTTTCCTTCCTTCCTTCCTTCCTTCCTTCCTTCCTTCCTTCCTTCCTTCCTTCCTTCCTTCCTTCCTTCCTTCCAGTGGCCCATCTCAGTCAATGACTCCGGGTGGCTTACAATTCCAAATATATATATTAAATTTTAAAACAATAAAAATCCAGAATAAATATACATAGCAGCCAAGATACTTGGCCTGTTAGCAGTGCAGCCAGGAAGTGGGGCCCTTAACATATTTAGTACCCAGACTTGGGAACAAAACCAGGTTTTTAGGGCCTTATGAAAGGTTAACATGATTGGGGGCCATTCTATAAAGCAGGGGCCACTCAACAAAAAAGCCCGTTTTCTAATACCCACATTCTTTGGCTGATGAAATCTGTAATATGCCCATTCTATTAGATTGGTTTGGTCAGATAGAGACTCTTGGAAAAAAGTGATCTCTCAGGTAACAGTGAGTTAATAAACACTCGTTGATTCACTTGGTATCTTAGGCAGCTCAAGCATATTTATGTAATGGTCTTCTTTAGCTTGGGAACCACTCAATGCCACGTTATCCCCAGAGTCACTCTCTCAAAGGTTTGGGTCATGTGGTCTAAGACAATTTTCTAGTGTTTTGGAAAGGAGTATGCAGCTACTAGAATTGAATGATGGGATGAATACTAAAATAAACATAACTATACATCAACAAAGGGCCAATAATTTTGTGCTTGTCTGAAAGTGTATTTCAGAATATTCTTCACTGTTTTCCTCCTGCCATCTCACCAATTTTCATTTTTTTATAGAAAATAAATAACAAGAGGGAAAAACAATATAGTCCTGTGGATTTCAGCATTATTGGCAAAAAAATCAAAGCAGTGCACCTTTGAACAGATTTCCAAGTTGCAAGAAATAACAATTTTGGCCTCTGCACAATATAGGAATTTTAACTTTAATGTCAGATTAAATGCAAACTACTTAAGGTCACTTAATCAAATGTGCACCAATGGATTCCAACTTTAATTTGTCTATTAAGTGACTTCTAAAAGTTATTATTACATGTTCTGATCCCACTATTTTTCCCTTATCAGTTTTCACCAAGCTTCCTCTGTGAAGCCCAGATTTTCAAACTCTATTTGGGCATATGTTAGGTTGCACTCATAATTTCTCTGCTGAGCCAAACCCAAATTAAAAATGTTATGGTAAGATAGGTGAAGAATATAAATTCAGAAATACAAATGCAAAGTGGCATTCTGCTGTTAGAGTGCTAAACAGCATTTCAAATGTTTTATCTCTCCTTCCCCCTGGCTATTTTGTTGATGAGCACCGTTAGTCTCCATTGGTTTGACATCCCTGATTGCTCAAGTCTGGGAAGCACAAGAGATTTCTGAGCTAAAATATTCCATGCTTCTGCAGAAGAAAGGCTGTAAATATCAACACGGTCTTGCAACACAGGAGTAAGATGAGCAATGCAAATGCAAGGGCTTAAAAATAAAGAGATTTTAAAATTGGTCCCGTGATTACTCTTCTGTTTAAGCTTAGAGTTTTCAGCTGATCAAAATGCACAAAGCTCATTAATTCTATTTTTGTAATGTTTGTGGTTTAGATGCCACAGACCCTAAATAATTTGAGTCCTGCTGCAAACAAACAAACAAACCAAAAACCTGAGCAGCTGAAGATAAATTAATCCCCGCTGGGCAGGCATTGAAGTCACAAAGTGCTACATCACAACTTGATGGCTCTCCAAGATTTAATATTGGTGAGTGAGCAGTGTTGAAAGGCTAGATGGGTTATAAAGAAGGTACTGCAGACATTTCTAGGGATAAAAACAACCATAATCAAAATTATGTACGAGTGGTATAAATCCTATATATTCTACAGATTTCAGTCTGTTTTCTGCACAAAAAATATGAATCATATGTTTAAAAATTCCTCTACTTTATAATTTAACCAAAAGGCAATAGTATTAACACATAGGACTCTGACCAGGAAGACTGAGGTTTAATGATAACACAGACATTAACCTTCCTACATAATTTGAGATCAGTACATCCCAGTTTACTAAATCTCATTTTATATCCAATCTTAATTTCCATGGAGAAAAGCTACTGCTATAAGATATATAAATAAACCTAAGAATTGTGATATCTGAATCCCTAACTCTGCAAAAACTGTGAAACATGTTTGGGTCATGTGCTTAGCCAATTGTGTCAGCACAATGTCATGTTTACAGTGTTGCTTACAACTTATAAGGTTAACCAAGTGTTTTTTTGCTGTGCAGTATTGCAGACAGAACATATTACGCAGGAAACAGCTATTTTTTCCACATACTTAATAACATTGTGTAAAGTATTATGAGGCACAAGGCTCATTTTAGATGAGAAGGCACCGATAATAAGTTTTGCACAACTTTTTCAAAGAAGGAAACGTACACAGTATATAATAAACGCTGCAGATGATATTGCACTAATGATCTTCCTAAACATGTCTAATTTGGATCTCACATTGTACATCACAGCTCTAGCACGTAAGTCAACAACACATCAGGATTCATCCAGGGAAATAGGTTTGAATACTTGCACAAACATGATTTTTTTTCCTGCATTTTTTTAAGGCTAAAACTTAAAAGCTATTGGCTACAATCCAGTAAGTTAGAATTTCAGTGACATCCAGCTTGCTGTGAACAAACCAGTGTAGCGTGTGTGGTATAATTGCTCCTGCATGGCTTCTCCTCTCAGGAGGAGCAGACAAACAGATCATGGGAGTGCTCTTTGCAGTTTGTTTATCATGTCATCTTGACGAGTTTTGATAGCCTGCCTCATAGAACAAAAACTAAAAAGAAACCATGATTTCTGACTCATTAGTGAATAACTAGTCAGGGATCCTGGTTTGGGTGTTCTGAAACACAATCTGTACAAGACGTTCTTATAATCTATTGTAATTGAACAGACATTGTAATGTTTATATCTATATTACATCTGTATTAGCATCCGAGTTCCTTATTCAGAGCTGGAATTCAGTCTAGGGTGTTTCAGGGTAAAAGGGTATTGTGATATAAATCACAGTGGTAAGCAGAATTGCCACAACTGCTATCAGAAATCAGCACAGTCATGATGCCATATTGTACAACTGCACCCTTTAGCAACACAGAGTTTGTTGGTCGCAATTAACGTTATTAAGCAAATACTACCTGTACAAGCACCTTCCTTCTTCTGAGAATGAACTGCAGGCTAGTGTATGACACCAATTTGCATATATAGCTTAAGGGCTGCAGTTTGGCCCAGTAGATCATGCTACTAAAAGACATGATCAAGCAACTATTATAAAATATACCTGAAACCGTATATATACCCTTTCCTTTAAACAGTTTTAATCTATTTAAATGTGCACCATTGATTTTAACCTACTAGTTCCAATATACATTTTTGTTGATTGTACTATATTTACTATTCTACTAATCTCTTCAGAAATGCAGTACAGAAAACAGGAATAATCAGAATTCCAACAAGCATTTATCAGCTTTGGTTAATGCTTTGGTTTTTTTTAAACCCTTTCTTATTTCCAATGAAGTTTTCCTATATCACAAAATATTAAATGTTCAAAGTAGCTTTGAAATCATATCTATTCAATAGTAAAATAAAACCTGAGCATTTTTTGAATTTTTTTAAAAAAGGTTTCCATTTTTATAGGTTCTTTTCACACATCCATTCTTCTGAAGTTGGCTCATGAACACAATGGCTTCCGTTTCCTGTGATACCTTGATGTAGAAAGACAGACGGACTTTCAGACTTAAACAAAGGAAACTTGTGAAATTCCTTTGAAGGAGGAATAGCACTTTTTTCAAAAGCAATCCCTCTTGCAAATCTGACAAATAATCTTTCAGCACTTCTTGAAAGTGATAAAAAAACCAATGGTCAATTGGAAATCTGTCTCTTATCCATATATCTAAAGAAGTCTATCAAGACTGGTTGCTATTTTTAAATTAATGGAAGGAAAGGCACTTTTTTATTTCTTTCTTTAAACATTCCTATAAAGAGAATGATCACTATTCCTTTGAACTAACAATTTTGAGCAGGACTAAATATAAATTCTGCTGCCTTGTAGCTTCCCCCCCCCCATGTCAAAAGTGTTTGCAGTCATATCACTAAACAGCCTCAAAGGCTAAAACAACTTCAGATCATATTGGGTTTGGTTGCTTCAAATAGTGTTTTCTTTATCCTCCGCCAATTGTAAGGCTATCCTTTTGGCCATTTTGTATTACCTTTATGATCAGAGGTCATTGTAAATACTTCTAAATAGTAAGCATTATTGTGTGATGAACTATTCATCGTAGTTATCATCATAACATCACATAATGTGACATATAAAGAAGAAACATTTTCCCTAATATAAAACATCCCCCCACTGTCGCAACTGTTTTCTCCTGGATGCCACTGACTTAAAGTTAGAGTTAGTCACTTTACACTCCATCCCTAATTTAAATAGGCCAACTAGAGCCGAAAGGTTTTGTTTCAAATTAGCCAACCAATTGCATCAGATAAAACATTGTTGTTTCCAATACCATTTGGATGTCAAAACATGGAACGCTGATTAGAAACAATTAAGGAATAACAGAATGGGGAAAAAAAACCCTTAGGCAGCATTGGCTCCAATAAATATATTGTGACTACCGCATTCGCCATTAAATGTTAAAATGCAAGAAACGAGATAGTAACTTTTGATTCTGCAATTCTGCTATTAGAACTAAGTGATTCTTACACACAGAGACAGACACACCGACAAATGCACAAACAGCCCTAGAGCATGAATACGGCTGGCTTTTCTGTGATATAATGAAACTCAAAAATACTTCAAAGCACAATTCCAAATGCTTTTTTTATGTTCAACATAAATAGAAAAGTGATTTTATTTCTGCATCAGAGAGAATTGTTTAATCATAAAACAAAAGCTAGCTTGATAAAAATTAAGTAAAAATATTTGTTCCACCAATTCAAGCATAAACTGTTACTATAATGCTTTCAGTCTTTTCTTCAAAAAGCGAGGATGATATAACTGAATTGGAGAAAAGGTTACTGTGCCAGAAAATAGGTGAAGGAAAAATAACTTTTCTGTTAAGAATCCAAAAGATGCTATTAAAGCGCAGCCCCAAAGCTTCATCCCAAAATATATTTTTAAGATTCTATGACGTGTAATATACAAAGAAAAAAAAATGAAAATATATTTCTGTAAGGTGCCTTTCCAATTATTCCAAAAGACAATATGGCCAAATACATTATAAGAATATTTTAGTTTAATAAAACAGTTACCTTGCTGGGATTAATTCAGACAGATGTTTTAGTAATTATGAATCACTTAACTAATTATGCCAAATACCTTTCTAGCTATCACTGACTGGTATGATAAACACCTCAAGCCAAATTATGCTAAGCAAGGAACACTGAAATTGTACAAATTCTTGGCTTTGGGAAAAGATAGGCTAGTATTTAGGATCTAACAATTACTTTAATCAGCATTATAATAGTTCTGCTGGAGTATATATAATTTTTGTTGCTGACATTACATTATTAGATAATTAAAGTAATTTAAGTAATTACTTGCTAAAAAGATTAATTTTGCTCATCATCATAAAAGGTCTTGGAGCACAGTAATAGAAAGAAATTAAGACTTCAATATGGCAATTTTGGGAGAATTAAAATCTCTGAAATGGAAGCTGAAGGAGCTTTAAAAAAACCCAGAAAGCTATTCCTTGGTTAAACTGGAATAAATCCTACACCCAGGATACATGCTTTGCATCCTTTCTTATTATTTAAAATATTTCTTTTTATAAAGAACACTCATATATTCCATTAAAAATAATATCATCAAAGGAATGTCCTCTAAAGAGATATCACTGAATAATTCCATATAACTACAGAAATAAATTAAATAAATTAAAACATTTGAAATATATATTTCTGAAGACAAAGTATGTATCTATGTGTATATATATATACACACACACACACACAAAGAGAAATATATTTTTGAAACTTTTTAATAAACCTAACAAACTAATATAAAGGGGAAGTCATGCTGAAATTAACTATTCATGAATTATCATGCTTTTTTCTTATATTACTCATTACAATTTTGCAAAACTGCTCATAACTGAATAAACAAGTGTTCTAGGTCTAAACCAAAATAGAGAACACCACACTATACTTATCAAGAAAGTCCTTTTCCTACACTAGAGACAGGCTATCCATGAGTAAGTATCATTCTTCTACTCACTTGGGATTCAAGGCTAGGAAAAGTTTTGAAAATGCAGCTGGTTGGAAGAAATGCAAATAAAGAGTAGTCTCAAAGTACAGAGAACTTGGGAGCTATAGATAGAAAAGGAGACTAATTAGAATATATGAATATGTTTGCAAACCTCATATAATCCCCTTTCTCTATCTCTTTAATACATGCGTGGGCTAGATGCCCTGACTCTTTCTTTAAAAAAGGACTTCCACAGTAAAAACAATGTCAGGGAATTGCACAGCAGCTGTCCACATGAACTCAGAGACACTGACACAAACTTGTAGTTTTACATAACTGCATTTGCATTTATATTTATAGGAGGCAAGATAGTCAGGAATGCAGGAACATCAGGAGGTAAATTCAACAGTGCACATGGAAGAAAAAAGGCAGGAGAAGGGAAAACTCCCCCTTTACACCCATAGCAACCAATCATAGCGTAGATTACCTCACGCACGAGCCAGAACTGTATGTTCTGGCCTATTGTAGCTAGTGAATTTAATATCCTAACAAACAATATGCAGTTTTCCTATGGCAGAGCCAGAGAATTGTGTCTATGGAGATTCTCAATCTTCCAGGTCATGGTTGCCCCAAGGCACTTTTTAAAGGGCAACTGGACTTTCTTGTTTTTTTTTCCTTGAAAATGTTTAGCTTCTCGTCTAAGAACTGAAAAACTTCTTGGATGAGAAGCAAAACGTTTTCAAGGAAAAATGTCAAGAAAGCCCAGTTGCCTTTTGAAAAGCACCTTGGGAGAGCCAGAGTATCCTAACCCAATCAGAGCTATCTTTAGGGGCAGGTGATTATACGCTCTAGTCCCTACTGGAAATTATATTTTGTAGCAACCTGCTGAAGGAGTTTCATCCTAGGCATACCAATCAAACCTGTAATGCTTTATAAAGGAAGACCACTGTAGCCCTACAGATATGACCTGGGTGCTTTGATGTGAACTATAGCTAAAACTATTCTAGGGAAGGGGAACACAATTATCTATGTGGCAGGTTCATTTTGAGCCTTGTAGGCTTCTTTGATGCAAGCTTTGATTCACCTGGAGCTGTTCTGTAAAGCTCTGGGGCCCAGGCAAATCTGCCAGAAGGAGACTAAGAGGTCGTCTGAAATGCTTAATTCCTCTGTTCTGCTCAGAGAAATTACTGCTCACCTGATAGCCAATTTGTGCCAATTATCCTCTAAAGATGAAATGAAATACTCAACCTTGCAGGTAGGGTTGATAGAACAAAATGGAACTGGCTTTCTAAAGGTTAATTTCACTTGTTCAAATACTATGAGGCTGAGACTGACTCTCTCTCTCTCTCCATCCTTCTCTCTCTATTCTTTTATGTCTGTCTGTCTGTGTCTGTTTGTCTCTACCTACCTACCTACCTACCTACCTACCGTCCATCCATCCATCCATCCATCCATCCATCCATCCATCCATCCATCCATCCATCCATCCATCCATCCATCCATCTATCTATCTATCTATCTATCTATCTATCTATCTCATTTATGAACCACCCATCTCCCTCAATCCTCTCATTCAAGAGAACATGAGATATGGTCAAACTGGCAAATTGGAGATACCAATGGTGGCTGTATTATCTATAGCTATATCTCATGAGCTTTGTGTTAGAGGACTTCCATTTTTCTATCTTCTGGGTGCTTGCGGGGTTTTTTTTTGTCCTAATTTAATATGACTCCCATACCAATGCTGCTATGGGTACATCTTTGGGGAGTAAGGTGAGCACGTTCAGGAAGCTATGCAGAAAGTTATAACCTGAAGGAAGCTATAACCTTTGACTGTTGTTCTAGTGGTTCCCATTCTGCCTTATGGACTTTGTTGAATGATTCCAGAAAGGGGAGGCATGAGAGAGTATTCCTGGACAAAGAGAACATCTTTGCTGCCTGTGGATCCATCAGTGAATTCCTTGGGATCAGTGGTTCTAGCCACTTTGGAATGTCCTGCTCAAAAGGCACTGGCCATGTGTGTCTCTGAACATGCTTCTACCAGCAGTTTTTCAGTCAGAGGACACATGCAGCAGTTATAAATCTCCTCCCACAACCACTCAGTTTAACATTAACTGTAACACTCTGAATTCTTGGGGATTCGGGATCTCTCTGGAGCAAATTTTCAGGAATCTTTTTCAGAAAGATCTGAAAAGGCTAAATTTCCCTGCTACTACCGGGGCCTTTTACTGGCAAAATCTGTATTTAAGCTGTTGTATTTAGGAATCCATATAAGGAATCCATCTAAAGTTCTGGAAATGATTATAATGAGTTATTTTTTAATTAACTTTAAATGGTTACTAGAGAACATCATATCTTTAGAGAAATCTTTAAAAATCAGAAAACTGATTGCAATTTCAGTTAACCCAGCTTACATGAAGCTCTGACACTGGTCTGCAAATCTTCACATGCCATCATCGTTTATCAGAAAGGACTGAGGTACTATGCTGAATTAGTTGGAATATTACACTTTGTACGTTCTTCCAAAAGTACTATCTCTTAATGAGGGTAGCTGAAGAAATACCAGATTCAGTTAAATTAGAACAGTTCACTCACTGAAGGACAATATACATACATACATACTTACATTCAGTAAATACACGTCCTGGAAAATAAAAGGTAAGCAGAGCTCAAATTATATTCTGAGAAATATGTGGACTCTCAAGGAATGAATAAATTACATATCTTATTACATTTATTTTTAGGAAGAAGAACAAATCTAAAAATATCCAAGAAAGGCAGAACTGCACACCTTGATAAATCATCTGTCTGTGACTACAAACACAAGGTGGTTGTCATACTCTTAGCAAAATACAATAAAAAAAACCTCATACTGTATTTAGTTTGGTAGGCCACATATTGTGCAGGCTTGGGAGCTTAAAAGAAATTTTATATAATTGCAAAATTATTTCCAACTAAACACTACTGTCACTGTGATGCGATAAAGAGCTTCTATTCATTTTATACATATTATCCCTTACTCTTTCAAAATGAACAAAATATTCTACATAGTACTGTTTCCATGGTAGGTAAGGACTGTAAAGACAGCTTTATCCTGTCCATGCTATTTCTCACTCTCTGGCAAACCCCACATGGTTTTAGATAGTCAGTCAAGTCCCTGTCATATATAGATCAGCAAAAATGTTGCCTTTCCTTAGTTCCATCCACCCCAGGTTTCCATTTCAGTGACCATGGGGCCAAGCTTGAGATATGCTTACAAAATTTCCCAGGCACAATTAGCTGCCTCCAAAGTCTCCCTGTGTCCTTGTGGGTGAAACATCCCTTTCTTTTAATGAAGCTGGAACTCTGAACTAGGCTGAAGTGTGGGGAATATTTTCCACCTCCTGGATCTTGCATAAGTTATGATCCTTCTCTTAACACTTCCTTGAACTGCTCTGCTTCATTTTGGAGAACTGCCCCTGACATTTCTGTCAGTTCTCTTTCCTCCAGAAAGCTTACTTCATCTGTAAAAAGTTCAGGTGGGTTTAGATGGGTGCCTATTCTATTGATAATCTGTTTTTCCACTTCACCGTATACCACTAAGTGTCCTGAAATTACAGGGGATAATAAATCCAGTAAGTAAAGTAGCAGGATATTTAGGTTACCGTAAACTGCTGCAGCCTTTGGTATTTTACTCTCTCACCTCTTAATTGGGCAACTTCTTTATATTCAGCAACTAATGAGGTACCACCTTTAGCGTATTACTTAAGATGTTTTATAACAAATATGTAGGTATGAATGACTAATGGCCAGCACCCATTTCAGAACTACAGTACAGTTTGTTTTACCTTGCTGGCTGTGGTGCCGTCTATCCAATTTACAGCTGAAAAGCAAAAGGTTATATATGCTGAGCTTTTTCCTCTTATCACCCTTGTTTTCTACCAGATTTATGTTTTCTACATCAAAGAAAGAAACAGTACTACAAATAATTAGCTTCAATCCTTCCCTGCTACTTCTGCAGTACAAACAAGGAAGATGCCACCACTCTGAACGGGAAGGAATTCTGAGAAGGATTTGGGCTGCTTTATTTTTTTACCTTGTTAGCCAAATTCACGTATCCCTGTTTCATTTTTCTCCAGCCATAAAGTTTATGCTATTAGCCTCCCTTATGATAAATATTTTGCACTGATATGATTGCATTTGTGTAATTATTAGCAAAGATTTTTTTTACTAAGGCTTTACCATCAGTAAAAATTAGTAAGATTTTTTTTAAATTGAACATATCATCCTACAAGTTTGTGCATAAAATACTGCTAATGCTTTGAACTGTTAACTGTAATTTTTATTAGCCTAACTGCTTGCCTTTCTAAGGCAAGAAGACTTTCTCCCTGTCCATAGCCATCCTATGTAGCCTTTTGTTCATTCCAGGTGGAATACATTATTCGATTCCTTCATAATTTTGTTGCTGTTAAAGCCTTATTTCCTCTCTTCACAATTCTTCCTTGTTAAGAAGATCAAGTGATATAAGTATCACTTGAATTAGTCACCTTGATATAAAACAGTTGATGAAAGTTAAGTATTTTCTTTTCAAAGTTGATGGCATCTAGTGATTGGATGTCAATATGAAGTGCCATATTTCAAGAAGAGGCATCTTCAGGCTTGTGGATTAGAGAAGGCAGTAGGTTATTTTTGGAGTTTTACCCTGAAACCCAGAAGTCTGTTTCGAGGAGGAATAAAGTATCCCATTCACATACAAGGGGACCTTTGCAGGAGAAATATTCCTATTGTTCACTTGATCATTAATTGAGATAAAAATCAGAACTCTCTTTTTCTCTATGTTCCTTTCAACTTTTGTATGTTAACTAGTGAATGCATAACAAATGGGAGATCTAAGAGAATTAAGCAGCTGTTGCCCTTGTGTTAACCTCACGGTTTTGATTCTAATTATAATTAAATTATCATTCTATTTAATGTTTTACAACTAGAATTTGTATTGATCTTCAAACCAGTGAACTTGCTTAGACATCAGAGTGGGCAGAAGCTATGCCTAACAGTCAGATAAAACTTTGATTTTTCCTTTCTGTATCATACTTAATAAAAATTATTAATATACTCCCAGCATCCTAATAAAATTAGCTCATAAAATAATATTAAACTAAGAGCAATAGCTTATTTCATTAACATATGATATGCAGCATTTGGCATAATGGCTAGCATTCAATTTTTGGCATTCTTTCTGTTTTTTCTTTCTTAAAGTGAAACCCAGGGTGTAGCAAGTATTTTTTTTTCATAGTTTGTTTCTCACATTTCTGAAATGTTTATATTTCAGCCATTTGAGACTGTTTTGTCACTGTTGTCCTGTTTGACTGCTATATTTTTGGCTTTACCCAATGAATGTTTATGTGATATACACAATGCTTTAATTATTTTACAGGTAAGTGGTGGTGGTGATGATGATGATGATGATGATATCCTCTCAATCATGTCCGATTCCCAGAGATTCTATCGAATCTCTCTCTCCACATTTTCTGATTTTGTACAGTTTCCTTCAGTTGTTTTTATGCTCCGACTAGTATTAAAATTTCTGGCAGCCTCGTTTCCTTTTACAGCTGATCATTCCAAGCATAAATTTAAAGCCCTTCCTGGCTTGGGACCAGATTATTTGAGGGACTGTCTCTTGCCGATCACATCCACCCAACCCACTAGAGCGGGGAGGCAAGGAATGTAGAAGGTCCTGATCCCTACATCTGGCAGAACCCAGAAGAAGGGCCTTCTCTGTCATCCCTGCAGAATTTAGGCTGGCCCCCATTTTGACAGTCTTTCGGAAGGCCCTGAAGATCTGGCTGTGCAAGTGGGCCTGGAGAAGCCAGAGTGCAATGGAGCCCATGAAATGGCTTATTTAATCATGTGGGTGGGTTACTGGTTTTTTTTTTTCTATTTTGTGTTTTTGTTTGTAAGCTGCCTAGAATCAATGTGAGCGAACAGGCATCTATATAAAGTTTCTAAAACGAACAAATAACTGCCTTTTGGAGTGAGTTTGATTGTGTGACGTGGCTGAAATAAGTAAGAACAATCTTTGCGACACATCTGGCTTTATATACCCCAGTACTTGCTTGTTAGTCACCTTTGCTGTCCAAGGAATATGCAGGAGCCTTTTCCAACACGACAGCTCAAATGAATTTTTCTGTCTAGTTTTCTGTCTACTTTTTCTCATAGTCCAACTTTCATAACTGTAGGTAGCTATGGGAAATACGATAGCATGAACTAATCTGCATTTAGTTGCGAGATAGAGGTTATTGCTTTTCACACTTGATTCAGGCAGTGGTCATGAGCTTACTCTTTGTGACATTCAGCAAGAGGCCAACATTCTTGCTTTCTTCTTTAATTCTTTAGTTCTTCTGATTAGATTTTTTAGGCCTTCTTTGGTTTCTAAGAGGAGAGTTGTGTTGTCAGCATTTTGAAGATTATTCCGATTTTTGATTCTTCAAGTTCTAGCTTCTTCACGATCACTTAAGCATACAGGTTGAATTTTAAAAAATGAAAGAATGCAACCTTACGATGCTCCTTTCACTATCTTGAACCCACCACTTCTCTATATGGTGCTCTTGGTTTGTGTTCAGTGACCGCACCAACTTGATCACATGGTTCTAGGACACTCCATAGCTTGACATGATCAACACAATTGAAGGCTTTCTTGTAATTAATGAAGCAGGTGTAGAGGTTCTTTTGATATTTTTCCATGATATAAGAAAGTAAGATACAGTAAAAAGAAATACACTGCTTGGAAAGGTGTCTCTCATTCTGTTTATTGAAAATATATTTGTGTAGTAAGGAACTATTCCTTTAAATAAGGAATGGACAGCAAACAGGCTTCCATCTGACCATCCTGTCTCTCTAAAAGTATCCCACTTGCAATGGTAACTGCACATGAACTGAATGTTCTTTTATGGCTGCAGCTTCCCAAATCACAAGGCCAGATTGCAAAGTTCATCCCCTCTGTTGCTGTCACTTCAAAAGAACTAAACTGCAGTACTGTCAGCTAAAGATAAGATGACGTCCATTCCAATCAGCACCTGCCAGTAACAGAGAAATCTGTTCTTATCTTTGTCCATCTCCATGATCTATCTCAGTGCCAGTTTCAGAGCTTCCAATATGGTTCCATCTAAACCAATAGATGCAACCTTTGGCCTTATGGAATCATGTATGACAGCATTCCAGTGCAGTAAAAACATCTATCAGCTCTGTTCTTCTCACATTACAAAATAATTATTGTAAAAATATTTATCAAGAAGTCCACTAAGAAAACAGCCACAACCAGGCCTGAGCTTAAAAAACAACAACTTGGTCATAAGTGTAATAAAATCATTATGGGGATGTATTTCATAGGCCACAAATATTTTTAAAATGCACAACACATGTGCTGTGCTGCCATAGATATTTGTGACCTTGTAAAAAGGAATTCTGTAGCATTCTGCTTAAATAAACAAAATGAAATTCTCAAATTTAGAAGACAAAAATATATAACCATTATTTATATGTATCTAGGACTAATTCAAACACAAAGACCAGAACACACTAGATATACCAATATCACTTGGGTTAGACATGTGCCACAAATACTCATGTTTGAGATCAGCAACTGTGTAATTTTTGTATTTGTTACAAATATTTTTCCACCTCACCGCTTGAACAAACCAACGCATGAGATTAAGATCAAGTCAGCTATTCATTGTACTATGACAAAATAAATAGGTACCGTATATCAACTTTTGAAGCATCACATGTTATTTATTTGTCAGACTGATCTGGCAATGAAAAGCTCGGTATCTTTCAGTTTATCTGCAATATCTGAATGAGACTTCGAACAGTTTGGAAAGAAGATAGAAAAAGATGTGTTGAAGCTACTTCATTTTACTAAGTGGTAAAGTAATGCATAGATAGGAAAGGGAATGAGAAAAATATAGGAAACAATGAATGAGAGAAGTGAACCAACAAACATTTATCACTTTACTGCAAACAGCTAGGAACTGCTTCTTCAACCAGGACTTGGTGATGAACCCTTCTGATATCAAAGATTAAGAAACACTCCATTTTTTTACTTTTGAAACTTGTAAATGGTGAAAGGACTATTGCAAAAGAGATTTTTTTTTTCACAGCAAACAAATGGTGAAAAACTGAATACAAGGAAAAGTAATTTTTTGTTGGGTGTAGAAAATAAACTTTGCAAAACTCTTTTGAAATCTCTACCAAGACTAAATTTCTCCTGCTGTGTGTTCTTTATTCCAGTTATATTTTTCTATCTCCTCAGCAGTTCAGCTTTGGAGATAGCACACAATAGATCACATACTGTAGTAAAAAAAAAAGAAAAAGGGTTTTGTACCATTTCAGATTACAAATTGGGCATGCTTGTTTCTCAGCATAAGGGGGGAAAAATCCTCTATCTCAACATTTCAGAGATAAAATTTAAACTCTTGTACTTAACAAATATATAACATCTTCCTTCACTCTCTCCCAGAGTGAACTAAGGTTTCCCAGAAACTGTTTTATCTTAATATTCTATTTGCATAATCTGGACCCTAGCCTATTTTTCTGACCTATTTTGTTGTTTTTTCAACTTTATTTCTAGATGCTTTAAATAAATTGTTTAAGAAGAGCATGACATGAAATCTTGACACACACATGCACACACACACACACACACACAAAATCAAAGAAACAGCATTTTCTAAAGGAATATCCCCAGAGAATCAGGTCAAAGCTCTCCCCTTGTGTTTTAACATGTGAAAAACCTGAAAGCAGCTTTGTTTTAGAAAATTTAGAAGTTGTACACAATATTGATAATTATTTTCTTCTGTTGTAGCTTTTGCATTGATTTTAATCCAAAATCTGTTATGCATCAAAGAGAGGGTTGTATAAGTTCCTTTAAAGGAAAGGTTTGGACTTTTTTTTTTCTTTTTAAGCCTCAAAAACTGCCTGGAGGAACGGCATCCCAAAAGAAAACCAACAACCATTGAGTATAAAACAGCAGGACACAGAATGGCAGGAGAAAACTAAAGAACTTTCTTCTCAGAAAGTTTAGGAACTTGGTAAACAGGAATTAGTAGAACAAAGTATTTTGCTAGCAGTTTAATTTATTTATGTATAATCTTTGCAAATTGTCCAAATAATTAAGACTTTGGGAGGCAAAGGAAAACAAAGTAGGAATAAAATAAAGCAACAATATCCATTTTTACACACACACACACACACACACACACACACACACACACACACACAGAGAGAGAGAGAGAGAGAGAGAGAGAGAAGCAAATATATCTACCTTGTTATGAGAGGATTTTTAAAAATGAATTCTGAATTTTTTATGTTTCACACAGAAAAGCACAATGGCAAATCTATAAAATTGTAGTATTAATACATATCTCTGAACTTTAAGGAAAACCCTGAACTGCTATAGAAATGGTAAATCAAGGGTTGTATAAAATTGGGAAAACATAACTGGGGACAATGGTGGATCCTAAATAGTGCATGAAATACATTCTGAAAAGTGGTGGTGGTTGGGGGAGAAATAAAATATTTGTATTTTTTTCAGCAAAAGAATAATCAATAAAACTTACATCATGCATATATAGCTGAACACCATTTTGATATAGAGATTAAAGGCATTGGACTAGAAACTGGGAGCTCTAGTCCCAATTTAGGCACAAAGCCAGCTGGGTAACCTTGGACTAGTCACTTCCACTTTTCCCAAAAGCTTGCCAAGAAAATTGCCGGACACATTCAGGCAGCCACCTAGAGTCAAGACTGACTTGAAAGAATCATAAATAAATAAACACAGAAAACAAAGCAATGACATCACAAATAACCTTAATGTATGGGTTAGGTAACTCTTTCCACCACAGATGTAGTTTTTTTGAATAATCAATGTCGAACAGGCCTGCTGGCTCCTCTCATAAATAGTGTGGCTGGCACACTTTAAACTTAAACACCCCATTCAATTACCAGAAAGAGGCTATTTCTGACTAGAAAATGTAGCTCTCATTTCTCTTAAGTTTATACCCTCTAGTTTTTATTGACAGAAATAATCTGAGTCCCACATTTCAATGCCGTAGTTAATTCTAAAAAAATCACACAAGCTAAGCCACATTGCTTGCAGAAAGAGCCATCGGGCATATATAATTTTTAATTATAAGCCTAAATAAATGTGACGTGTGAACTGACCTATCAATCAGCAGTATTTTAAAAAGTGTAAAGACTTGCCACGCAAGCTTGATCCCAATTTTTCCTCGGTTTTATGCAGCCAGATAAAGCCAGGAAGCAGGCTGTTAAGCCCACTGTTCATTCAGCAAAGATGACTAAGAACTTATATACTATTGCCAAGAAAACTAGATATATGCATATCAGTCCTTCAAGGTAGAATTAATTAGGAAATCAAGGTCATGCATTTTTTAATTGGTTATGGTAATGGAATCTTGCAAGTCTTAACTATTACCCCTCTCCCTCCCTTTATCTTCATGACAATTAGGGAGGGTTTTGTTTAAATGTTTTCTCAGGTTACAGTTCTGCCCTGGACTCAGATTTATAGTAATAATAATAATAATAATAATAATAATAATAATAATAATAATAATAATAATAATAATAATAATAATAATAATAATAATAATAATCATGATGATGATGATGATGATGATGATGATGATGATGATGATGATGATAAAGTTGGAAGGGACCTTGGAGGTCATCTAGTCGAACCCCCTGCTCAGGCAGGAAACCCTATACCATTTCGGACAAATGGCTGTCCAGTTTCTTCTTAAAAACTTCCAGTGTTGGCGCATTCACCGCTTCTGGAGGCAGGTTGTTCCACTGGTTAATTGTTCTAACTGTCAGGAAGTTTCTCCTTAGTTCTAGGTTGCTTCTCTCCTTGCTTAGTTTCCACCCGTTGCTTCTTGTCCTGCCTTCAGGCGCCTTGGAAAATAGCTTGACTCCCTCTTTTTTGTGGCACCCCCTGAGATATTGGAACACTGCTATCATGTCCCCCCTCGTCCTTCTCTTCGTTAAACTAGACATACCCAATTCCAGCAACCGTTCCTTATATGCTTTAGCCTCCAGTCCCCTAATCATCTTTGTTGCTCTTCTCTGTACTCTTTCTAGAGCAGTGGTTCTCAACCTTTTTAATGCCGCTACCCCCAACCGGTCGTAAGTCGAGGACTAAACCGGTCGTAAGTCGAGGACTACCCAGCCGGTCGTAAGTCGAGGACTTTCCCTGCCCGGGAGCGCCACACATGCGTGGTTCTGCCCCCTGCGCCGGCCGAGGCGTAGCTGGCAAGCGGCAGAGACGGAGCAGGCCGACCACCAGCTGGCCCACCTCAAGGGAGGTAAGGCACCCGCCGGAAAAGGGAAAAAAAATGGCGGACAGCCTTGCTTGGCGACCCCCGTGAAATGGTCGATCGACCCCAAATGGGGTCGTGACCCATAGGTTGAGAACCGCTGTTCTAGAGTCTCAACATCTTTTTTACATCGTGGTGACCAAAACTGGATGCAGTATTCCAAGTGTGGCCTTACCAAGGCATTGTAAAGTGCTATTAATACTTCACGTGATCTTGATTCTATCCCTCTGTTAATGCAGCCTAGCACTGTGTTGGCTTTTTTGGCAGCTGCAGCACACTGCTGGCTCATATTTAAATGATTAATTTTATCTGACCTTTGTCTTGGTAGAGGCTCTTCCTCCTGTCTGTCAAGATTATTTCCTTCTGCCCATTACAATGTGTCCATGAAGTTGCCAAGACTGCTTGGGTTGAAGAAGATTTTATGGGGAAACAAATGTATAAAATTCAAGAGTATCAGTGCCTGGAAACCATGGTGGCAATATACTGCACCTGTATTAGAAAAATATACTTCTCAGTAACTGCTGGTGGCAATAATTATGTCCCTGCTGCAATGAAATTAGTTAAGATCTTAATGTTGCCGCTAATGGTACACAACTCTGTGTACAAGGACATATTTACCCTGGTAATAATTCAATCCAACTTTTCAAAGGCCATTCTCCGTACCTTGATGAACCACAAATGCACTTCCTTGTGACTAAAACTTGTCTTTGTCTTTTGAGGCCTATCCAAGAGTTTGCTGAGTTAAATTCTGGTTAAAACAAATATTGTGTGGTGAGTCTTTGGCCTTTCTTATACTTTGGAATAGTTAAAACTCTTTCTTCAAAAGCAAATAGATTTGGACTTTATTCATTGTGACCTATCCTTCCTATTTATATACATTTATGAATCCAGGTAAAGCAAATGCAGAGTCTTTAGCCTATATATCCAAAAAGATAGATACAATAATCTAGCATCTTTGTTACTTTGAGCTTGCCAGTTTTCAATAGCGACTATAGGCAAACATAACAACGTTCCATGCCAGGATTGCCTCTGTATGTGCCCGATACCAACGTGCACATATAATCAGACTGCTTCATATAATACATCTGCATATGGAACTCATTGAATCACTTAGTAAATCTTCCCATCTACCACAACCAGTTATTATAGATCAACCGTTGCAAGACTATCATAGTAAGCCCCAGTCTCAAAGATGGCATAGTGAAATCCAATTGAGTCCTGTCCTTTGTTTGCTTACACCTAATCGGCAGAATCTTGCCAAACTAAAGCTATCTCTCTCTACCCTAATAAATATATCCTGAAAGTTTCTAAGGTATGTCTACTCAGGACCTCTTCCCTGTCCACTATCAAGCTTGAGACTGCACACTCTGTTAATTTAGGCTTCTTTCTGACAGAATGTACTGCTTCCTCTTGGGAAAGTTCTGTGCTGCCAAGACTCCCTTCCACTGCTTCTCTAGGTGCACATTCCATCATAACTCTGAAGCAATGGCCACAAAAAAGGATGGGTTTGCTCTACAATTCTTTACTCTACAGATACCTATGTCTGGGTTTAGTTTTATATTCCACTCACTTTTAACTGTTGACTACTCTGTTCCAACTTCTTCCATTTATCTCTGGGTAGAGGTTTGCTACCCATATTTTTCAAGTCTCTCTTGACTTTAATTTATATAATGTGGGGCCAATATGATGTGAATTTATATAATTCACATCATATTGGCCCTTGTTGTATACTAAACAAAGTTAAATTCCTGGTTTTTACCTTCCTTCAATTACAAGTTCACTGAAGCTGATTCTTTTGGTCTACGACCATTCAACAAATAAATACACAAACACTGCTAATGAGGAACATCATTATTACATTCTTCTAGTAGGCTTCAAAATGACAATGTGAAAGACAAGATACTGGACTATAGAAGACTCTGGTCTGATGAAATGGGATTTTTAAGAATAAAGAATAATTTGCAAGAGCACAATTCTCATTTTCATGGTGCATGCACATCTACACCGTGTCTCTTTGACAGAATAAACAACGAAATTAAAAAGAGTCTTAAAAACAAGTGTAATTAATTTAAATTTATGTAAATGCTATTTTTCTTTCTATATGTTTACATCATGAGGAAGAAATGTAAAATATTTTTGCAATGATGGCTAACCATAATTTTCCTTTCTCAGTAACTAAGAGGAAAAGTAAGAAAGGTATGAAAAGGTTTGAAACCAGCCTGGATAATGACCGAAAAAAGCAAAACATAACAATAATTAACTGATGGGATTACAAAATAGATAAAATGGTAGAAAAAGAAGAAGGTAAGGGGCTCTGAGATTTTAAAATTAAAACAGAGAAGTACCTTCCACAACACACCCCACATATAACAATTGTTGATAACAAAGACCAAAAAGTCTAGATATTGGACATTGTCATACCTGAGACAATAGAAGAGAAGAGAAAGAATTGGAGAAAATCACAAAATATAAGACTTGCAAATGCAATTCCAAAAGTTCTGGAATACCACTTGATCACCATCGGCATTGACAAAATCCCATCAGTCAATTGCAAAAGGCAGCTTTAGTTGGAATAGCTTACACAGTACCCTGCAACGATACCTTTCACATAATCAAACACAACATCTGTCTACCTCAGTTCTTTTGAGAGGGATTTGATTGGTATCTAAAATGCCAAATCTAGTCTAAACATCTGGCTAATTATATGACCAACCATCAACATAATCTTCTTCATCATCATCATCATCATGATAATAATCACAGCCAATATACTTTACACCACTGATAAAGAAAAAACAATTAAATGTGATCTTTGGATTTCAGAAACTCAAGTTTCAGCAAACAATAATTTGAAAGGAGTTAGAAAAAAAAATATTTCTAATGAAACAAATATGTATAAATAGAAATATAAACTCATTTCCCAGAACTAATCCTGATGTTGTCCATGTCAAATTTATTATTCAATTTGATTAATTTGAAATCAGGATTTGATTGGCAAAGGTAGTACTTAGACCTATCATTACTTTTGCTGTTCTTTTAAGTAACCGTCATTCTAATTTTGTCAAGGATATGAACGTTGAAAGCAAAATAAATAATCAATAATACCATAATGATAATATTCATATCAAATTTAATACTCACCTTCGTTAGTTTGATTTCACATTCTGGTCAAAGTTAACCACATTTATCATTGCCCAAAAGGAAAGTATTAATGTTGCTACACAATGTTTAGAAGGTTGAGATGAAGAAAAGGGCTATTTTCAATGGAACCTGGTAAATGTTACATTACCGCTCACCAAAGATGAGTGTGAGGAATACATAGCTCTGAACTTTATGTGGCCCATAGGAGCCCATTTGCAACCTACCCTCACTTGCCAAAATATTCCAATCCTGGCTTTTGAATTTGGATACTCTAATTCTAATCCATGTAAATGACAAAGGCATCAATTGTATTCTTAAAAAACCCTGAAACATCCTCTAAATTTATTGCTATTTCCCGGGGGGAGGGGAAGAACCTAATGGGCAAAATGTCCACTAAGCCTTTGCAAAATTTCCTCAAGCATCTAGGTCAAAACTTTAGTTCCAGCCATTCAGACGTACAATGAATACCAAAGACCCCCCTGCCCCCAAACCCATTCTTTAAAACACCCCCCAAAATAAAGAATTAATGGTGTAATGTTAACTATACTGTTACTTAGGTCCTTGCTTATATCTAGTCATGTAACCCTCATCCTGAAAATCCCAGGCCCCTAGGTTCTTACTTATATTAGCCTTGTACTAATTCAGAAGTTCCTTCTAGATTTGATTCTATTTGGCCTTGTCTTTTGTTTATTGGGAAATGCTGAACTTTACTCTGGGACTAGGGAAGCTCACTCGTTCCGGCCTCAACTCCAGCAACAATCGCAACCTTCTTTTAAAACAAGCGACAATGATAAGAATAATTTTCTAGAAGAAGGCCCCATTACTTATTATTATGAATCAGATGCACAGTATTTAGCATTGGGGCTGTGTAAGCTGTGGGCATGCAAAGAAAATGGGGGAGAGCTGGTTCTTTCACAAAATGCCAGCTACGCTCACAAAACATCCATGTGGTGGAATCTCTAGCTCAGTGGTTCTCAACCTTTTTAATGCCGCGACCCCAACCGGTCGTAAGTCAAGGACTAAACTGGTCATAAGTCGATGACTAAACCGGTCGTAAGTCGAGGACTACCCAACCCGTCGTAAGTCAAGGACTTTCCCTGCCCGGGAGCGCCATGCATGCGTGGTTCCGCCCCCTGCGCCAGCCGAGGCATAGCTGGCAAGCGGCAGAGACGGAGCAGGCCGACCACCAGCTGGCCCAGCCCAAGGGAGGTAAGGCACCCGCCGGAAAAGGGGGAAAAATGGCGGACAAAAAAAATGGCGGACAAAAAAATGGCGGACAGCCTTGCTTGGCGACCCCCGTGAAATGGTCGATCGACCCCAAATGGGGTCCCGACCCACAGGTTGAGAGCCACTGCTCTAGCTAGACTGGAAGGAGATGTTAAGAGGGGACCAAACTTAGAGTCCTTGCAATGAAGAAAATAGCACAGGCCTGACCTTTCCCAGAATCCCTAAAGCCTTATCTGACCGTTCCCAAGCAAATTCAGTCATTCTGGCAAGATTCCTGTTAACATAGGTGACTAACAATAAAGCTTCTGTTTGAGATTATTCATGAGTGTTTCTGGTTGCTTACATCTAACATCGGTTCACCAGAAGCGCCATCTTGCCTGCCCTCTAAAGCCCTGTCTCCATCTGGATATCTTTCAACCTCAAGCACGCCTTCGCAGATAGTTACATCTATCAACAAAACAGGGGTCTGTAGTTAACATCTATTTATTTTGCACAAACAATAGGGCCTGTGTGAAATACAAGGGCATTCTTGAAAATAGACATATTTCAAACATTTAAAAAGTGGAACAGGGAAAGGGTGTGGTTGATGCATAAGGAAGGAGTTGTTGGCACAATGATATGCACAGACTTCACATGGGAGATCCCAGATCTAGGTACCCTCTGCAAACTGCTTAATGATACGATACAATGCAGCACTTATTTTCCTTTAAAATTTAATTCTTTGTACAGTACATGAACCAAGCCCTATCAGATCTAAGTAATACTCCTCTCTTCTCTGTAAGAGAACTACAAAATCATAGAATATTACACTGATGGAGTGTGTATCAAGTGATGCACAAAGGAGAGGATAGCAGAAGTAGAATTTCTAAAGTAGTAAAAAGCACTTTCTGCACTCAAGATAAAATAATAAAGAAATGAACCATGGAGTCAAAGTGACTCCTTAATATGAAACATTCTCACCGAACAAGGGGAATGGTGGTGGTGATGGGGCGGAATAAGTTTCTTTTTCCATTTCTCTCTTGCATATTGATATGAGGAGTTAATGAATACAATATATTGGCTGACTAACATGTATTTTGAATGCAGCTTCTGTAGAGAGGGCTGAGATGCATTTCATATACCATCCCACTATCAGAAGAGATACTGCTATTCTCTGTATATGTCTGTTCAAAAGAAGATCTCACTAATCTACCGATTTTTGCCTTGAGGCCAGTTTAAACTGTGTAGAAATTAGAATGCTAATTTCTCCAAACTACTTAATTAAAAGTTTTATACAGAAACACCCTTATTCAGAATTTTCAAACCTGCCTTGCTTTTAAACAATGTAGACTAGAACAACTAAACCCACTGTACCAAATGGCATTCACCATCACCCAATATAAATGTACTTAACACTAAATCTTATTTCTCCAGCACACATGTTTGGTTATTTTGCCTCTCTGGTTAATGCTCTACAGCAGACATGTCAAACTCGCGATGTCACGTGACATCGCGCAACATATCGGAGCTTTTTTGCCATTGCCAGCAATAGGGTGGGCACGGCTCTGGTATGATGAAACCGGCCCATGGGCCGGCAGTTTGACACCCCTGCTCTACAGCAATGTTGCTTAAACCTTTTGGTTTTTTTTAAATCTAGGCACACTTTTTCATTTTTAAAAATTATGGAGGACCCTGAAAGAACTTTTGTTGTAAGTGTTATATTTTCAATAATTACCGTATTCAAAATTAAAATTGATGTATTTGTATATTTATTTATTGAACAGTGTAAAAATATTAGACCCATGAGATATTAATATAAATATAACATTTTAATGAAAAGAATCCTATTTTTTTTAAAGAAATTAAAGATAATCAGAAGAGCGACATTGTTTTACATTTTTGCAAATACTTCCCATAGCTGGCAAATAATTTTGATTTCATGGACCCCTGAGAGGGTCTCAGAGGACCCCTCCCCAATGGGTCTAAAAACAAAACTTTAAGAAATACTCTTCTACAGAATATAATTTAAAGAGCTGAAGCGAATGTGGTTAGGACAGTGTATTACTCAATTTGGTAAACTGCACTCTGATCCCAAATATTACAACAGCCTTTTTTTGGTCAAATAAATATTTACTAATCAGATTTATCTACTCATAACAGTCATCTTTTATTGTTCTGTTGCCATTTACTCCATGTTTGAGTAAACCCCTCTGGCTTCTAAATTCGTATTTAATACAGCACTGTTTATTTTCAACAGAGCACAAAGCCCCTTTGTAGAAATATAAATGCTGAACAATATGGAGAAGGCTGCCAGCCATACCATAGAGCCAGTCAGTTTTTATATAACTAACTCCCTTTTGTAAGGAGGATGAGCAAATGCACCACGGCACCACTCCTGGCCCGTCTTTGGACTAAAACCGAACAGAGGGCTTCTGTTCAAAGGTCAAGTCATCCTACTAAGAACATTTTCCACAAAATCTGTCATGCTGCTAAAGACAAAAGTGACAGAAAGAACAACAGCCACAAACTCTATTCTTCATATTAAACAGCAGGATCTACTGATAAAACATTTTAAAAATACGTATCCAAAAATGTTATGGTGAAATGTTTTCACTTAATTTTTTTTAAATAAAAAAGATTGCATATTTTATCTGGATGCTTAAACCTCATACTGGGTGATCCAAAAATGTTACAGGAAGACAAAGGGTTATTTCTGTCCTTCAAACTCTATTTATAAAGGACAATCCAATTGTCTGAAACATGAATGAAGCATTTGGCTGAACTATCCCAACAAGAATGCATTAATAGCTATAATACCTTTTTGGTGGCAAATGTCCATTAATTTGAAATAAATGATCTTGCATTAAACTTACAGTTCACAAAAGAAAATGAGAATAGTTCACAAAAGAATATGAAAATTATTTTATGAAAGTTTATGCTGTTTTCTAAGTTCAATTATGGTATTAGTTGAATTTGTTTTTTTTAATTCAGCTCCTTCCAAAAATAAATTCAACTAATATTTACCATAACTTAACCCAGAAAACAACATAAACTTTCATAAAATTATTCTTTTAACTCCAAATTAATTAAACTAGAACATCAATACAAGCTTTAACTTCACATATTATTAAAATGGACTAGAAATTTCATTCTTCTTTCCTAAATTTATAAATCTAGTATGTTTTATTATTCCATTCATTAACATAATTGCTATGATTAACCATATTAAAAATACTTCTATTTCTATAAAAGTATTTCCAGATATCTCTACTGATATTTGAAACTTTCAAATATGTAACATAATGCTTTCTCAAAGCTAATTTGCCTTTCCCCAAGCAGTCACCCTCTTGTAAGACCCTCCTGGGTTTTGGGTGGTTCTGGGAATAGGTTAAGGCTTGAGTGTCTTCAGGGATCCTTAAAAATGCCAGGGAAATTTATCCTACAGCTCTGAAAGATTTAAAAAGTTTTCTATTAACTATTGCTACCCCTCCTCACAGACTATTAATAGCATTAATATATTAACAGAGTTATGATGCTGTGAGCTTACCTAAACATAATTCCATACCAATTTTTTTTCCCCAGTAGATGACATCAAGTATAATTGCTTGAATAACCCAAAAGTTCCTGTTCCTTACGTTAAGTAAATTATTTTATTTTTTTACTTTTTCATTTATTCTAATTAGGAATTTTGGGTAACATTTGTAACCCCATTTCTTCTGTTTTGTGTCTGTCCTCTCATATACTGGCTGGAATTTGGGAAAAACACTTCACTACCTTGTATGCTCAGATAAAGACCCGCTTTCTAGATTTATAGATAAACTTGAACTCTTTAATCACATGGCCTCCAGTTTAATGTTCTTAAATCAAATAAACAGTGCAATCCTGTTACAGATTATATTATTTTTGAAATTATGAAAACCAATATGAACTGGTGCAACTAGCTTCCTTAATCATGTTCAGAGCTAATTCCACCAACATTGTGAAGGACTGGGCCTTGACTATCACAATTCTATCTATAGAGAGGCAAAAGGGATGACCTTGCCAATTTCCACCCTATTAGATCAGTAAAATGCGTATTAAACATCTGCAGGTTAAATTCCTAGATAGATTATATACCTGAATTCCATCTAAGGGGCAAACAAGAAGGGTTCTGGACAGGTAGATTTTCTTTAGACTAGACCCTACTGCTTCAGATGTGGTGGAAAAATATTTTTAGATGTGGTTCAGAGAATGCCTGTGGCGAGGATGCTTGTGCGAGTGGGGCTGTGCGTGTGCGCTTCATGCATGCACTGACCAGCCACTCACGTGGCCCGGTGGCCAATAGGCTGAAGCCTGGTAGTGGGCTGTGGCCCACAGGTTCGGAACTCATGCCCTATAACATATCAATTCACTCATATGCTGATGATATGGTAGCAGTGTCCTTGACTTCTATTGTTCTTAAAAGAACTTTGCATATTTTTTTATTTCTTTGAAATAATGAGGACTTGATCATAAGCTATTAAAATCCCAAGTAAGAGAACTGGCAAAGCAAGTTTAAACCTTTAAATATTTAGTGATGTCTTTATGGTCTGAATTGGCTACCAAAAGGCTGTTGCTAAGCTATTTACATCCAATATGTTCGGGCTGTCTTGTGTTTCAGTAAAGAAGCAGGAATCACTAGAATTGAATTGGCCTTTGGATTCTAATCTTTAATGCTGGGGTTGAAATTATTACATAGTTTAGCTGAATTGGCCTCTTTATCTATAGAAGATAATTTTGACTCATCTTAGAAAAAAAGCTATTTTTAGGAAACTGCATTTCA
>NW_015388926.1:75700-77419 GCF_001527695.2 Protobothrops mucrosquamatus
TTTACATCCAATATGTTCGGGCTGTCTTGTGTTTCAGTAAAGAAGCAGGAATCACTAGAATTGAATTGGCCTTTGGATTCTAATCTTTAATGCTGGGGTTGAAATTATTACATAGTTTAGCTGAATTGGCCTCTTTATCTATAGAAGATAATTTTGACTCATCTTAGAAAAAAAGCTATTTTTAGGAAACTGCATTTCAGTGGCTTTTTCTGGGACATTCAGTGAGGTTAGAGCAGGCCAACTTAATTTTGAAGCAAAGGATTCTAGATGTAGATGGCCAATTGGATTATGCAGCATGTCACTTTGCAATTTTTAAATCAGCTACTTACCTGAACAAGATCACTGTTACAAACTTCAGAAGAAGCTTATCCCTGGTCTATTTTAATACTAAAAAAAATCCCTTTTCTAAATGACAGTGTCCTTTTGATTTAGGTATGATAGAAAATACATTCCATGTTTTGTTATACTGCCAGTTCCATGGGGATCCTTGTTTGCAGTTGATCTCCTTTCTAAATTCCCAGGGCATTTTCTATAGATTGCAAGCAAACAACCAAGCTCAGAGAGCACCAAGGACTCCAGATGGCATTTTCATCTATTTCACTTACGTTACTTAATGGACAACAAAGATAATTCTGTGTTCTTTTGTTACACTGTGTGTAAGCTCTGCTCTACTATAGCAATCTCCAATTGTTAATAGCTACATTTTATTTTACTGTTTTTTTCCTTTGATCTATGATTATAAGACATGTACTTATCTACTTGTAACCAAAGGGATTATTTGCACTCAAAGGGTAAATTGTATAATTTTTGAAAGTAAGATACTGTATGTTTTTCTGTCCACAGCTCCATTTTGTCATTTCTGGGCCAAACTAAACATAGCAACATAAACCTGAACTAAGAAATCTCATTCATAACTTAGGGTAGGGTAATAAGTTTTCTAAATGAATAAATCCTTCTCCTGACATCAGCAGCTTGTCTTTGGACCAAGTCATGTCAAAAGCATTAAAACTGCACTGCTGTTTTTGGTCGATCAGATTAACTATTATACACATCCAACTCATTGCATTATACAAGATTGGGCAAAGATCAGTTGGACCCATTCATAAATGCAATTTTAATTGGCTCCAGAAAAATGGCCTAGGATAAATACGCACCAACCTTCAGAGATGTTTTTTACAACTGAGTCTGATCTAACCAATAAAAACCTGCATGGAGCCCCGAGAGGTGGTATGCAGCCAAAAAAAGAGACATAAAGAAGTTGAAATTGAGGGCTTTTTTAAAGGGGTGTTTTAATAAATTTTTAAGGGGTTCGGGGTTTTTAGGGGGGTCGGGGTTGGCCCGAGGGGACTTGGGGGAGCCCTCTCTGAGGCCAAGGCCAGTCCAGTCTGGGGGGCGCGGAGTGGTGAGGGAGGAGACTGGGGAATTAATAGAGGGTGGTGTGATTAGTACGGTCAGTGGGAGGGGCAGATATGGCGGGAGCAGAGGACCATATCGGGTTTTGGGAGCACGCACACGCTGCCTACAAGCTTGTGGATGCTCCGATCCTCAGGGCTCTACTCGACTCCCAGGGACCTCAGATCCTCGGGCCCGGGACCATCGGCTGATGCTGTGCAACGCCAGGTCCGTAGTAAATAAGGCCCCCCTCATTCAAGAGCTGATTCAAGAGGGGGGAGCGGACCTGGCAGGTATCACCGAGACCTGGTTGGGCATGGAAGGGGG
>NW_015388927.1:0-30305 GCF_001527695.2 Protobothrops mucrosquamatus
AACTTGTACGTGGCTGAAGTCATTTTGACCATTAGCTACTTAGGATCCACTAGCTGTATTCACAAGACTATTTTGGCCCAATTTGCCACTACTCCTGCATAAATACTTAACCAGCACTAGATGGTATGCAATTTAACAGGAAGCATCTATCCTGGCAGGAAGCCCAACAAACACAAGGGAAGATTTCCTGGTTTGGTTTGGTTTGGGGAAAAAAAGTCCCTAAAAACCAGCACAGACGCAGTGGGAAAAAGTCTGGTCATCTGCATCCCTTTTCTATCCACATCACAACCTTCGTGACAGTGAAATCAGACTGCATATGTGAAAAGCTAAAGCAATCAGAGGGACCCCAAAGGTGCTTTTTCACAAGACAACTGGATTTTCTTATTACCAGTATTCTTTGAAGACGTTTCACTTCTCATCCAAGAAGCTTCTTCAGTTCTGCCTGGATGGTAGGAAATGGAAGGATTTTCCCCACCATCCACGCTGAGCTGAAGAAGCTTCTTGGATTAGAAGTGAACGTATTCAAAGAATAACAAGAAAGTCCAGTTACCTCATGAAAAAGCACCTTTGGATAACTATGACCTGGATGACTGAGAATCTTCATAGACAATCAGACGGACAAAAGGTTAAATCAGTCTCTTTTTTTCTAGATTTCTAGATGGTCTTCTCTCTGTTGGTAGTAAAAAGAAGGGGTAACCCTATATAATTTGTGTATGCTTTTATGTGTTCTTATAGCATATTTTGATTTTTGGTGGTGTTTTTTTTAACTATGTACTTGAGATGGACAACTACGTATATGTTGAAATAATAAATATAAACAATAAAATAAATCATCTCCCATGTTCATGTACCATGACTGACTGGGACAATTTAACCTAAACAGGGCTATTATGAATTAAAGCTAATTTTTCCTAATTGTAGCACAGACTTCAGTTTGATGTTCCTGTAACATGCTAATCTCCTTTAACCTACTCTAGGATTATGCTATATTCACACAACATCACAAACCTAGAGTAGCAAATGAGCAGTCAAATTATTTTACACTTTGAAATATTTTTTTAGAATACATTTAGCAAATATTTACTTAGGGCCCTATTTTTTTTCTTCTAACAATAAGAATTTTTCTTTTAAAACTCAGAAGCCAAGAACAAAACATTGTTTTTTTAATCTGGAAGCATTTTTAAATATCTTTATTGCTTTTAATTAAGAAAACAAAGGAAAAAAGGAACATAACACAAAGATACATACATTATAAAAAAAAACCTAACAAGTGATTAAAAATAAGTAAAGACAAACAAAATTAAAAAATTGAAATTAAAATATATAGCATCATTCAAAAGTAAACAATTATAATTCTGTATATAATTGTCTAATGCAACTATTGTGTGTGTGTATATATATATGTATGTGTGTGTATATATATGTGTGTGTATATGCATGCACAAGTTGAATTAGACAAGTCTATATATATTACATTACACTTACATAACTATTGTTTTTTTAACCTACTGTTTTTGTATAAATGAGTCCTATATTTCATTACACATATGCATACAAAGCCTATGTCTATAAGCAATCCACTCAAAATTAGCAAGTGTAATCAGGTCTTCAGTCCATTAAATAAATGAGGCCCTATGTTTATCTTTCCAATGTTATTTATATTGTCCAGTTGTCATATTGTATATATTATCTATCTAATTCAAGACAGTATTATCTTATGAAAGGTTTAGTTTTTTGAGACTTCCAGGGAATAATGGGATACTAAGATGGCTTTGCTTTTAGTGGAATAAACAATCATGATGGAAAGTAGAGCTGGTGAAAAGACTTGGGCTAGTCCAGAGGGCTCCTTATAGATAGTCCTTGGAATGGGATCATCTGTAAATAAAGCCATTTTATGTTCAACTAAATTATGTACTACTCTTTAAATCTTTATGTTCCACACAAATATAAAAGAGCAATGGTGAAATTTGACATTGTTGTCTAGTTCCTTTAAATAAGACATGTCAAACTCGTGACATCATGTGACATCGCACGACGTATCGGAACTTTTTCACCATTGCTGGCAATGGGGGGGCGCAGTTTCCTCGTGACGCATCCAGCCCGTGGGCTGGCAGTTTGACTCCCCTGTTTTAAATAAAAGAAAAGTAGCAGAAAATACCATTAACCATTTATTTCAGATGTGGGTGACTCTATAATAGCTTGATCCATTTTATGAATTTCAAAGAAAGTCCAAATCTATTTAATACAGCATACATTATCTATATGTCAAAAGCCTTTTCAGCATCTAATGATAAATTACAAAATGGTCTTCATTTTTATTGAAGCCTATTAGAATTACAACTAACCTAATATTGTCTTCTGCTTATTTTCTATAAATTCTGCTTGATTTTTTCTCAATAATGAACAATAACACTTGCTGTTCAGATCTTTGTATGAACATTAATCACTGAATGATTAATGGATAATAATTAGAACACTGGGTGTGATCTTTACCTGCTTTTGGTGTAACTGTAATACAAGCTGGACTAAACACCACTGATAAAATGCCATTATCAAATATCTCTTCATATAATTGACAATAATTTATGTACTCTAAATCAGGGGTCCCCAACCCCCGGTCCATACCCAGTACCGGCCGCGGCATGCCAGCAACTGGTCCACACAAACAAGCAAAGCCCCATCTATGGGATGCAGGCAGCACACAAAACCACGCACTCTCCGGTCCATGGAAAAATCTTTCTCCACGGAACTGGTACCTGGTGCCCTAAAGATTGGGGACCTCTGCTCTAAATGTTTTATATCACTCTATATGTGAACCTATCCAGTTCTGGTGTTTTACCACTAGCCATTTTTAAAGGGTTTTTTTTTGTTTGTTTAATCCCTTCCTCAAATAGGAGAGGCAAATAAAAGTTGTTTTTGTGTGTTATCTAAGTGCAGTAGGTTTATATTACTTAGAAAGGTCTCTATATCCTCATCTGATATATTCTCTGGTTTGTTAAATAGTTCTGAATAGAATTTTAAAATTTATGTCCCTTGAAGTTTTATATATTTTATCTCTTTCACCTCTAATAATTGGAATCATTGCCCTACCTCTATTTTGCTTTAAACAATTAACCAAAATCCTGTCAGGTCTTTCAGCATTTTCCCAATATTTCTGTCATAACTATGTTAGCATGAATTCTGCTTCTGTGACATTTTAATATTTAATTCATATTTCTTCTATATTTCTTTGTAAAAGGTACCATGTTTCCCCCCAAATAAGACCCGGTCTTATAATTTTTTTTGCCTCCAAAAGAGGCATTAGGTCTTATTTTGGGGGGGGATATCTTATCTGCTTACCTCAGGAGTGCTGCAGCCAGGTCTCCCATGCCCCGACACCTGTTGTGCTGCTGCCTGACTTCTTCTGCAGATACTCATGGCTGCTCACAGCAGGATGCCATGAATAGTTGCCAGCTACCAGAAGAAGTGAAGCAAGGGCCTGCTGGATAGGGCTGCTGCTGGTGGTGCTGCCGCCACAAGGCAAGGCATGTTTGGGCATGGGTGGCCTGGCTGCGAGGGCCATGAGATAAACGGGTGCAGGGCGCGTAGGGCAGCTCTACACCCCACCCACCCTAGCTTGATTTTTACGCATGTGCCTCGCCTCACCTCATACAACCAGATGGTGGGGCAGAATGGGCGGGGTCTTAACTAGGGCTTATTTTTGGGATAGGGCTTATATTAGACACAAACGTAAAAATCAAGCTAGGGCTTATTTTCAAGATAGATGTTATTTTCGGGAGAACACAGTAGTAGATATGCATCTAGATATGCATCTGTGCCTATAAATGTTTAAATTCATCTTTCAAATTATTTTCTCTCTTCCCTGTAAGCATGAAAATCCAATTGACATAAGTATATTTAGATTTTCAAGATTTACTGAAAAGCTAGCTGTTGAACTTTTATCTAGGAATACCTTCACAACATAGTCTTTTTTGTATTCAAATATGATACTACTACTACCACCATCACCACCACGCTGTAATATTGCCTCTACAGCTTCATTACACAATGGCAAGCACTGCACTAAAATGTAAACAAATTAGTCATGATTTCATAAGTATAATGAATTGAATTAAGCTATAGTTTTCTGGATTCATATGATACTATTCCAGGGATTCTCAAACTGTGGAAGATGATCCTCTTGGGGGGGGGGGTTTATCCCCCAAAGGGATTGTGACTTTCTAGGTGTTCAGATGGGTCAGAAGGGAAGAGACAGAGATTGTAGATTCTGCAGAGCTCTGATCCAAAAGAAGGCCAGAGACAATAGCATGCCCAACATAAAGGAAATGAGGAGAAAAGAATAAAGAGCACTCCAAGAAGCACTTCCTCAGAGCTCAGAAGATAGCAAGGAACTAAAGTCCCCACTTTTTGTAGCTGCTGCCAAAAATGGCACATTTGCTCATCATCGTCAGCAGTTTTCAGTGGCATGAAGTCCTAGAGTGCAGAAGCAGCAGACAGAATCTGTTTAGGGCCCAAATATGCTCAGTCTCCATGTCACCAGAGAGTCTGATGTCCCATGAACCAAGAGAAGGCTCATGGCCTTTTTTTCCCCTGCTGCCTTGGTACTTCAACCTCCTCTAGTTTCACCATCTCTGATGCTAGACACACATCAATTTCTCACCCTCAGCCACCCATACAAGTTTTAGAGTTTACATTCAAGAGCCTTAAATGATTCCAAAATTGACATGGCCATTTTCCTTATACAGCAAAAGGCATGCAATCTTTATTTCTTAAAGTCCATTTCCCCTGTAGCAGACTCCCTAACTTTTCCCTGAAGATTAGAAGAGCTAAAACCCATTCTCTCTCAGGAGAGTTATTGCACTTGCTAGATTGTTCGCTATGCCGTGAATCTACTAGAATTATCAAATATCAGAAAGAAAGTTACAAATTTCCAGCCTTCAGAGTTGTCACAGCTCCCTTGGGTCACCTTCCTCTCCCTTCCATCACTCCTCCTTTTGCTGCTTCCTCTTCAAAATGCTTTGCCCATCCCCTGCCTTCTCCTCCCTATTTCATTTGCTCTTGTTAGGAGACCCAAAATTGGGAAGAAGGAATTTCACAGGGTGAATTGTGCCCACGAAGAAAAATGCTTCAGCTGTTGCCTCTTTAAGCATTTGTGCCAACAGGCTGATGAGGATGAGGATGCATTGTATATTGCCTGTATACTCTGATGGCTTTCAACATTAAATGAAGAAACTACAATAAAATCAATTAACAATAAAGATAAAAGATGGAAAGGGCAACAGACCAAATGGATGAAGTGAGGAATCTCACTGTTCTTTGCTAAAGAGTAAGGTGAATAGCCAGATCTAAATAATAATAGAAAGGAGGCCATCTAAATATTGGGGGAATCCTCATTCCAGTGAGCAGGTGCTGCTACAGAGACGTTGTACTTTTGGAATTCCGATAGATGACATTTAATAAAAAAAAAACACCTAAGTGCAGCTACCCTGCAGGATCAAATCAGCCTGGCAGGTGCTAGGAGAGAGAAGAGGTCCCTCAAGGCTGTATGATATGCAGTGTTCTATAGGTAACAACCATCACCTTGAGTCACACATGGGAGCAAATTGGTAACCAATGCAGCTTGTGAAACAAAGTTGTTACATAGGTATATTATTAGTAGTAGTACCTATTATTCCTTGTATGGCCACATTGTGGACCAGTTGAAGCTTCTGGGTGGTCAAAGGACAGCCCCACATAGAGTGTGTTGCAGTAGTCAAGCAATAAAGTGACACGGTCATGAGTGACTGTCTGAAGGACCAATCTATGCATCAATCTTGAAAGGAGAATATGGAATATCCTCAGATCAAGTAGCCCAAAACACCCACAGCCACTCAGTCATAGTTGGACTGAATTGGATACAATTCCTCCTCCAAACCCACACAGCCTCCAGGCATTAGGACAGATCTTGACAGCCTCAGTTCACTGGACCAGGGTTGAAAAATATCTTTGGCTATCACCAATATACTGATGATACCAAACCCAAAGCAGAGGATGATTTTATCCTATGGGTTCATGTAGATATTGAAAAGGAGAGGAGAGACTAGAAACTTGTGGCACTCTACAAATGAGGGACATAGAGAATAAACTATGCTCCCCCAAACAATTGTAACGGGCCCCAGAGAAAAGAAGAGAATCACTGTAAAACAGTACTTCAATTTATCAACCCATGGACTGGCTTAAAGAATACCATGGTTGAGTGTATCTGAAAGCCAATGATCAAAGAGATCAAGGATGGATGCACCACCTCCATCCCAACTCTGCCAGAGGTTATCAATAAGAGTGACCAAAGTTGTCTCAGTAAAAATTCCAGCCTGAAACCTAACTGAAACTGGTCTAAATAACCCATTTCTTCCAGGGTTCTCCTTACCTACAGACTGACCACTTTCCAAATAATCTTCCTCTTTCACAAAAAAGTAATTTCCCAACAGTAACTGTTGAAAAGCACTGGGTCCAAGGGCAACGTCTTGAGAAGTGGTGAACCACCACCATTTTCAAGACAAGAGGAACCATCCTCTCCTTTAGAGAAGCTGATACCACAACTGTGTGTCCCCTGGCCACTTCTGCAAACCAAGACAGGTCCAAATTCAGAAAGAAAGAGCTGACCACAAAGAAAAATCATCTCCACTTCCTCAGAAAGCACTGGCTCAAACTCATCATACCCAGGTACCTCAGCCTGTCCTGCCTAGTCATAATCCAAATCAAAATAAATCTGAATGACGTTATCCATCAGACAGCTTAAATAATCTTCAGAATGATCCAATAGGGATTAGGTTAGTCTTACCAGAATTGCTGGATGGCTATTGAGGGACACAATAAGGACAGAAAAATACTGACATTTGACCATTACTGCCACGCGGTAATCCCTAATATGGGCTTTTACCAATGTCCAGTCATACTTACTCCAATGGTGCTCCAGGTATCTTTTCTGGTGCTTCATTTCCCAGCTGACTGGAACTGATGGGAACTGGCATTTGAGCCTTTTAAAGTACAGTGCGATAAAGTTCACACATTTGGAGAAAGTATAATTTTTCCAAGAGCTATTGATATCCATATAAATACTAGTAGTAGTCATAATTGCAGTAGTACTATTAACCATATATGTATTAGTTTGAAGGCATCCTGGCAGCATAAATGTTGAAAACGTGTGCATTCATCCATTAATTACGGCTTAGAAATCACAGTGCTTGGGTTCACATAACATACCAAACATAAACCAAATTATGGTTTGTACGTGTTTTGTGACACGGGCAAAAGCTTTCAAGCATGATATAGAAGAAGAAAATGGGTCCGGTTATTTCATGGAGAATGGAAAATGAAAAAAATCTCACCAAGCAAAAAGAGCAGAAAGTAATAATGGATTGACTGGTCAAAATGGGATGGAAGAAGGCATGGCATCTGCACTGTAATTTAGGGAGAAGCAGTTTGTCCTCTAAGTGCTTGAAGAGGGTATGGCCACTCATGTTTCTAAAGGGATGAAAGAGTTGGCCTGTTTGGGGCAAGGCTGAACATTTAAATGGTAAAATAATTGCACTTATACACATTTGGTATTTTGCATTAAAAAGTTGAGTAACTATGCTGCTAAAATTTGGCAGTTTCTGTACCAAATTTCATTTGTGTGATTTTGAAGAACCTCTGGGGCTAGAAAATTGGGGCTGGTGGACCACATATAGCCTATGATGCAGAGCTATAAAATGAGAGAAACAATGTGAAGAAATAGATCAGGATGTTTAATATGTAAATCCAGTTAAAACAAGCTGGACTTTGATGTTCAGGTACATCCCAGTAGAAACAACCCCCCCCAAAAAATAATTTTCATGTAAAACCAAATGACAAATTACAATGTTTTCAATTAGATATACTAATGTGTATTGATGTACTCAGAGTTTACCAGAATAGACTTCAAAGCTGTTTTATAGATCATATTTTACTTCATGTTCTTTTCAGCAGACAAGCAAAGCATTTTCTCTCACATGATAATCAGCAGAATGTTCCACATACATCAGAAAAGTAAACAGGAAGTTTGCTATTTGAAATATTTCCCCTTCGGACAGGATGAAGAGGAGAGGGGGAAAAGAAGAAAAATGTGAAGCCTATTGTGGCAGGCACTCTACAGAACCAACCAGATAACTTGATTACTTCTTAATTATGCTGCCAATAAATCCTGAAGATAATGTAGTTGATGTTTATAATATAATCCTGAAATTATTTTTGCTCCATGAGACAACCTTTATCCATATGCAAAACCATGTTCTATTATACTGATTCTAGAAAAACCTCTGTCCAAGAAGTACATAAAATTGATGTTTTAAAATTATCTATTTTTTAAGACTCACTCAGCCTTTGTTCACAAAGTAAATCAAATGTGAAGTAACTTATATATGATTAAATTGCAAGTTAAAAATACAGTGTCTAAGTTCACACATTAATCCAAAACTTGAAAACATAAATTTTGGGTTACTGTGATGTGTGCATCTAAGCCCTAGAGTTGGACCTAGACTTAATCAAAGTAGACCTATTGAAATGGTATTTTAAGTGTCATTAAACAATAATCACATAGGCTTAAGTACAAAGGACCATCTGAAGTGGCATTAATTTAAATGGATGCACTAAGTTCCCTGCCATTTTTTTCTCAATAATCAGTCACCAACCATTACCAAAACAAAATTTGAGCAGGAGGATTTCAAAGGGGAATAAGAGAAGGGTAAATGCTAGAGTACATGTGACTTTAATATTACACAGATGCTGTAGATCAACCACCTCCTTTGTACTTTTTCTCTGGTTATCCCCTACCAGAGCACAGGACAATATAAAGAGTTTAAAGTTGAAACGATATACTTCTATAGTTAACACATTCGTAATCGTAAACTCAGCGAACCTGATTTTCTTTTTCACTCCAGGAACGCTGAGAAGTTATCTGCTAGGAAATGGCCTTTGGTAGGAAGCCCAGATTTCAGCTTGTTTGCTCCAAATGTTACTTTTTCTTCCTGTTTACACATCAACTAAGACTGTCCACGGCCACTAGAAATCCAAGATGCGCTTCTAAGATATGCTTTCCTTTCCAAACCTTGCTAACCTCGATGCCTCAAAGAATCGCAAGCGGCATCTTTTCATTTCACAGATTTATTACCTTCACATTATCCCGCTCTCCGCTGCCAAGCTTGGCAAGGGGGAGAAGAAGGGGGGAGGGGAGACAGGGCAATTCTTTGTGCACAGCAAGCTAGGAAAAGGCGGGGGGGGGAGGAAATGTAACTCACCGACACCAAAAACTCCAAGGTGTTCACATAGTCGCGCTCCGTCTTCAGCAGCTCATTCAAAACGCACACTCGCAGGCGCAGCTGCTTCTCCGGGTCCTTCCCGCTCTCGCCTTTCCCTTCCCCTTTGCTTTCTTCTGTCATTATTTCTCTCCTCTCCAAAAGAAGCGCCGCTAGAACTTTTCTCTTTCTTCCTAAGGCGGCCGTCGGGGAAAAGGACCCCACTGCCACCCGCCCCCCACCCCCTACGGACGAAGTTCGGAAAAGAAAACAATCCAAGCGCCCGCGCGCTTCCTTTACGGAGAGGGCACCTAAGGGACTAAGACAGGCGCCCCGGCTATGCAGCAACTTTCCTCTTCCCGCCCACCAGTAAGGGCTCTTTTCCAGTAAGGAAGAGGGACCCTGCTTGTAGGAAACGAGCGGCCTCCTCCGCAGAGCAAAGAGGTTTGGAGGATCACAGCAGGAGCAGCCCTTGGACATTAATCAAACGCGTTGCATCCATGTGACTCCGACCCCTTCCGTTGCTCGCGCCAAATTTCAGGAAAAAGGAAAGGAAGCCCAACCTTGGGAATGGTTGCGTGCCAACGATGGCTTGTTTGGCACACAAGCCTGTGTGCTCTCGAGTTTGTTCTGCACTAATTGGAGATCTCCCAGCTGAAGAGCTGCAACTTTAAAGTGCCCTAAGCAAGGATGAGTTTAAATTCTGAAGTCTGGTTCTTAATGTATTATTCTTGGTGTTTAAGTGACCTTGTAGGACTTACCTCTTACCGACATATTCTTACCGGTCTCAAGTATTATGTAAAAATCATGCAATGATAAACAGAAGGGGAGGGGAATCTGTCACAAAGCCCCATACAGCAATTAGTTTGCATAATTACATAAATAGTATATCATACCACTTATAGTTGGTTACCAAAGTTTATGCTGCTGAGTGTGTTTATAGCAAAAGCCATCCCTCCAGCCCTCCCAGAAAAGCCAAGAGACCTTTATAATGTTGGTAACCCTATCTGTTGTAGTAATGTCCTATCAAACCATTTATGATCACACTGAGGTTAAATCCATCCTGCAAGCTTCCTAACTTTCCAAATTTCTATACCTTTGAGTTTATATCTGCACAGACACTGTGCAGATGCGCCCAAATATACACAGGTTTCCTACTTGTCATTTCTATGCTCCATTAGTGCAAAGAATGGATTATTTGTTTACATGATGCACAAAACATTTCCTGGCAGCTTGGAAAGATCAAATGATTTCTCAGAGATGAGATAGCCTCCATTTCAGGGGATGTGTTCACACAAAGATTAGATAGCCATATGTTATCAAACTAAATTCACCAGGTTTTACGGTACTTCAGGGTAGTTCTGCAGAATATCATCGCCATCACCAAATTCTAAGCTAGGCCTTATAACTATCAGCACTAAGCTGTCCTTAAGTAAGAAAGCAACACCACTAAGAGAAAGATAGAAAATAAAATACAATCAGTTGTCAAGGCTGTATTCTTGTATCAAAGCTGCTGTTAATAATTTCTCTAACACTGAAATGCTGCAGAAAGTAAACTCAGTACTGCAACCTAGGGAAATAAAAATGGTGTTATGGTTTTCCTCTAATTTTTAGTAGATATGAGAACTTATTTCTACTTTCAGCACAGCAGATGCTGCTGAGACCATTTAGGTACTGAATTATAATTCCCATCATTCCTGACCACTGCTTAAGTTTGCTGGAGTTGTATATTATGGTAATTCAGTGACTTCAGGATGTCTGCAATACCCCAGTCCTGATTTGAGTAGAGATCTAATGGATGTCTTGTGATAAATAAAAGGAGTAAAAACCAAAAGAAGTGTTACTTGCTTCTAAAGTTGTTTAATACTGGCAGAGTAAAATAAAAGAATGTGTGACCGTGAAGTAATAGCCATGGCACCATAATTGAAGATTTAGTCTTGCTGGAGATTTTGTGACCTATTAAATACAGCGTTAAAAAGCATTAATGCTTATTAATATTATAGGATAAATGTTTGTGGTGTGCTGAGTATGCTACCAGAATATCAGATTCATGTTTTCATTGAGACACTTATAATGAAGTGCATTCCAATGTGCTTACCCTCTCACATGTACTTGGTGAGCCAAAACACTAATGCCTCTCTCAATAGCAAATAAACGAGGGTTCATTCAAAGACAGCTTCTGAGCCACTAGAGAAAAGGCAAAGAACAAGAACAGTCAATCCTCTGTTTTCTTAATTTTAATGTGTATAGTTTAGGAAAAATCACACCACAAATTGTGTCAGGAGCTAGGACATAGAAAAGCAATTATTTCCTGTGAAAATAAAATTATATAAGATACGAAGATGATGTGCATATGTACATACATGTGTAGGGAAGAAAATGCATTCAGCAATACTTATCAAAGCTCCTTTAATCATGCTTGTGTAAAAGAAACTTCACTCTTTAGATAGTAAAACTGGGCTCCCAAACCTTTTGGGTCCAGTGAGTACCTTTGAAGTTTTGAGAGCACATTATGGGTACTAACAAAATAGTTACCATGGTGAGTGTCGGTGACCACAGAACACCCTCATACCAGAAGACAAAGCATTTGATTGTAGCTACTCACCATTTTTTCCCCATAAGAATACCTACAAAATCTATGTGGGGTCCAGAAGCAATGCTGGATATAACAATTATGCTTAAGGACAATGTTGAACTGCATGCTATTCCTTTTCATTTTTTTTTTCAATTAACAGTTTTTAAAAATCTAAGTAGGGCAGGGAGCTTCAGACCTACCAAATAACATGCCAATAGACATTCTGTCCACTCGTAGCTCCTATCTGGAATTTCAAACTATAGACTGAAGACATTATAAACTTTTTTTCCTAGTGCAATATGATAACCTTGGCATTTCAGTATTTCACCCAAATTAGTAATTATCACATATATGTTAAGACCAGATGCTAACATTTCCTTTGTTTGCAAATATCTTTGCTTAACTGTATTCAAGGGTGGTTTATAATTTCAGTCTGTATTAACTGGTGACGTGGAGACTGATCCTACACTAAAAAAGCTATAATAATTTATATTATATACATTCAATTTTAATTAACTCTAGAACAGCAAATACCCTGAATCTGGCTCTGTATTTGATACTCTGCTTTCTCATTATCTATCAACCGTCCTTCCTGAAGCTCAAGGCAATATACAGTATATAATACTTTTTCTCCCGCTAACATTTGAAATAGGTTAGGCTTTGAGTGACTGACTCAAAACCATCCAGTAATCTTCAAGAGTGAGAGAAGATTTTCAAACAAATCTTCAAAACTCCACACCAATGTTATCTTACTATGATGATGAAAAGTCATCTTCCACTTCTTTATTTGGATATGGTTTATCGTTGTTCCAAAAGATAAAATGTTCTTTATTCAAAAGAATTGCATTTGGGGAAGAGACGTTTAACTAAAGCCTCCATGCTAAGCTACTCTTCCATAAAATGCTTTCTTCAACACAACTGGTCTTCAAAAAGGCTCCCAATGATTCCTACATGAAGACTTGCAGTTAGAGAAGAAAAGTTGACTCTACTCATTTTGCACACTTTGACCTTCTCCCTCTAATCATACCAGTTGCACTTAATAAAAATATTTATCTCACATGGAAGAGGAAGGACATAGGACATTATTCCTCTCTTCTGCATAGGTAGTCCTTGACTTATGAACCATTCAAAGTTATAATGGGCTGAAAAAAGTAATTTACAAGCGGTCCTTACACTTAAGATTGTCACAGTGTGTCCCCCCACACCCAGACACTGGCAAGTGGCATGTATTTACATCAGTTGCAGCATTCTGGGGTGACATGTTCATCACTTTCAACCTTCTCAGTGGTTTTGGACAAGCAAAGGCAATGGGAAAGATGAATTCATTTAATAACCGCAACAAAAAAGGTTGTAAAATCAGGCATGACTCACTTAACTGCAGCACGTAGCAATGAAAGTTCTGGTCTCAATTGTGGTTGTAAGTCAAGGACTATCTCTACTGCAATAGCCATCAGTTTATCCCTCTCTCAGCAATATATCTAGAAAAACAACAACTCTGCATTAACTGTCATCAGAGACTTCTTCAAGCCAAACTGCTGTAAAGATAAACAAGAAAAGAATGCAACTCTCTGCCTAAAAATCTCCCTCACTGTTGTTTTAAACCAGCGAGTTACCCTAAAGTAAATTATAATGACTGATTATCATAAAGCAGGAACTGAGCACATGTGATTCCATCCTTACATCTGAGCTAAAGGGAAGTCAGAAAAGCTCATACAGACTTGAGACTTGCAAGAGTTTAGTATTTTACATCTAAAAGGCCTAAAATCTTATACCTTAAAATTTATTGTAACTGATTTCATAGTATGTCCAGATTATTCAGAGCTTCAAAAAAGTCAGCTTGGTACTGTATAGTACTTGATATTTTATTATTAATGCCAACTTCTGATTTAACGTCTTTGGTTTCCTACAATTAGCTTAAGTCTACTTAGAGCTTATTACAGTTATATAATTCTTGTAACATTCACTTTATCACTCCCACATAAGCGTATAATGTCCATAAACCTATGAGTCTTTCTTAATGAAGTGGTCAGCTGTTTCAATTGCTGACATTAAAAACCTGATAGCTTGTCTGAAAGCTGTAAAAATTCTAGTAAAAGTAAAAAGATCATATTACAGCCAATAACACTGTATGCCAAGAGTAGGGGGTGCATTTCTAGGGGCTGTAGAAGCCCGCCAGCTTCCCACATTACGGCTTGGCCTGGCAGCATTTATGGCATGACACTACCAAGCCTTGAGATCTGCTGCTATTCTAGGCCACTAAAAGTCTCTTAGACTTTTGTGTAAGGTCTTGAAGACTCCCCCATGTCCAACCGTCTCAATGTCATGGTAAAGTTGCAGCACTTCCTCCCATGAAGGCATAGGCAAGAAGATCCTGTCCTTATGCCACGGATTTTCCTATTCCACCAAAAACAGATACTGTACCTTGTTGTATCCCCTTGATGTCCATCCCAGTCCGCACATACAAATCATGCTGCTGCTCTTCCAAACAGATGTCTACCCTGTTTTCCCAAAAGTAAGGCCTACCCCAAAAATAAGCCCTAGATTGATCTTTGGGGCTGGGTCTAATCTAAGCCCTACCCCCAAAATAAGCCCTAGTTTTGAGGCAAGGCACACACCTAAAAATCAAGCTAGGGCGGGGGTGGGAGGTGTGGATCTGCCCCACGCGCTCCACACCCACTTACCTTGTAGCCAGGCCTTTCCTTGCCAGCCCACGTCTTCTGCGGCATCTTCTGCAGCTAGGCCTGCATTTCACAGTCAGAGGCCTTTCCAAGAAAGCCACTGTAGCCGAGAATCGAGCTATGGATTCAGTCTATAGCTCGGTTCTGCAAGAGATCTGCAGCTGAGGACTGAGCTACAGATTGAATCCATAGCTTGGTATTCGTCTGCAGAGGCCTTCCGGAAAGGCTTGACTGCAAAATGCAGGCTGGAATGCAGCTGCAGCATGAAGCTGCTCCTTTGGCCCAAGAAGTGGGTCAGCTGGATGGGACTGTCGGTGCCAGAGGGGAGTAAGACATCCCCCAAAAGTAAGACCTGGTGCCTCTTTTGGATGCAAAAAAAAAAAAAATAAGACCCGGTCTTTTTTCGGAGAAACACAGGTATAAGCATTCAACATTGGGATGACTCCTCTAGATTCTGTGGAACTCCCTTTCTCACCAGCTCATTCTGAAAATCATTGTGCAAACCATGCCTGAAATGGTCAATCAAGACTTGGTCATTCCAATGTAGAGAATATGACTCTACATTGAGGATTTTAAACTGCTATTTAAGGTTTCCAAAGGGTACTCTGAATCTCTCCATGAAATTCTGATTATTTGTCCATGATCAGGTCAATATAAAGAACACTCTTGTGCAGTCTGTTGGAAACTCCATAGCTCAGGTTTCCATAAACAACTCAGATTGACTGCTACTCATCCATACTTTTTTGGCAAACCACCAGGGGAATGCAACAAAACTGGTTGTGCTACTAGCAACAGTAGAACAGACAGTGGCTGGGCATTCTGACCTGGTTGATAAACCAATTGAAGAACTGTCAATCATAAGTTCCTCACTTCTGCTTCCATCTCCTGTCAATATAGGAGCAAGGCTTCCACAATTTCTTGGAGTGACATAGCACCTGCCCATGAGTCTGTTGCCCTTTCCATGGTTTTCTCCTTCCCAGGAGCAATGAGTCTGGTGAGATTTATGTCAGGTAGAAGGTACCAGAACCAAAGCAGTTTCGTTATTGTTGATCACCTACATTACAAGAATTTCACCAGAAGGCTGTATTCTCTTGAGAACCATGCTTCACTAGTCTGGTCAATGACATTTCCTCTCCCAGAATGACTCCAAACTGGCATGCTTCTTTATTCCTCCTGTCGTTTAGCCGATGGTTCCACCACATTGCTATTGGTGTAAGGCTTAGGCAACAGGCTAGAAACCAGGAGATAATGACTTCTAGTCCTGCCTTAGGCACAAAGGAGCTTGAGTCAGTCACTCTCTCATAGCCCTAGGAAGCAGGCAATAACAAATCACTTCTGAAATTTTGCCAAGAACCTACAACAACTTGTTCTGCAAAACTGACTCGAAGGCACTAAAAAAAAGGTGATAGGGGAAAATACCAAAATTGAATGCTGTCACCTTATTTGTTAACTTACATACACAATATATCTTGAAAAATGTTGGAATAGAAAAATCAGAAATGGGAATTAAAACAGATGGGAGAAACATCAAAAACCTCAGCTATGCTCATAATGCCATGTTGATGGCAAGAAGCAACAAAGTCTTAAGAAATCTAATGATGAAGATGAAAAACAAGACTGCAAAAGCCAGAACTCTGTGCAATTTTTTACGAATCTTAATATTACTGTATGTGAACAGATGATGCCACCCAGTGCAAATGCGTGGAGGAGAAGGTGAAATATTAACAAACACTAGGCTTAAAGATTCACATGGGTAGTGATATTAGCCATGAAGTAAACAGACAACTAGTGTCTACTACTTGGATGAAAGAGTAGAACATGTCTAGACAAAATATTAAAATGGAAAGACATCACACGCTGATCACAAATGGCTTTGAAATCTGGATCATTATAAAAGTTAACTAAAGTAAAGAAAGAAAGTTAAGCAAAGTAAAGAAAAATCAGTCCTTGTCGATTGTGCTGGAGAAATAAGAAGAATCCTTAGAGGACTACAACAATAACAAATAATTCAGTGCTAGATGAAATAAAATCAGATTGTTCTCTCGAAGCAAAAGCTTGGTTATTTTAATGCAAAGGCATTAAAGTCTGCTGCTTGGAAAATTGGCAATTAAAAAAGAGGCTAACTAAAGACCTGATGCTTATGTACTGTTGTTAATGCAAGCATGAGCTCACAAGAACTCAGAGAAGCAGTTATTGATGGTGTGTCTTGGCAAAATTTTGCCCTTTGGATTACATCAGAAACAACTGAATAATAACAATTTTGAGTTAAAAATATTTAAATGTCTACCAGCTCCACAATAGAGCTCTTGCATCTACCTAGCTTGCCTTGAAGAGAATGCATGCTGTTTGGTTCTACTGCAAACAATGTACATTTTTCAACTTGTATAGAATTATATTTCCAGAATATCTTAAAGGCCCAAACTTAAATTACTAGCTAAATTTCAGACACTACAACTATTTTCTGAAGAATATTGTATATTACAGAGGAGAAATAATTGAAACATGGTGTGTATACTTTAGGATATACCTTATGGAATATATTGAATTTATTGCATCTTCCTCCTCTACCCAATATCACTGTAAAAAATGTTTACATCCAGCATAATTATTACCATCTTTATTTTTATATACACAAAATATAGGGAAAGAACCCATGTAGGTTTTCAATGTTAACTTTTTGGGTAATTTATATATTTCTATTTCTCCAGAGAAATTCAAAATCATTTTTAAAATCCACAAACTGTTCCTTATATTGGCACTCATGTTATTGCACTTTATACCCAGAAAATCAAATTCATAATGTTTTTGGATTTTTTCTTCGATTAACAAAATTATTTTTAAAAGCCATGAATGTATAGAGTGTCACATTTTCATTATTTCTGTATACAGAATAATTTATTCCTGACATTATTATTTGCCATTAGGAATAATGATTACATATCAAAATTAGCATCCCTAATTGGCCATCTGCAATAATTATCAACATGATTCATATTTATTGCACTTAGAACACTTGATTAAGCAGTGAATTCAAAGATGCATAAAAACTATTTTCCTTACTCAATGCTAGAAAATGTAGGAAGCAACTTAGAAAATTCTATGCTTTTAAACTTAGAAATAAGGATGAGTTCATGTACCACACAATCATTAGATTCTACATTAATCTTCCAAAATTATATTAACAAGTCAGAAGTTTGAACTGACTTCTACCTATCCCAAAAGTGCTTTTTCAAAAGGCAACTGCACTTTGTTTTTTCCTTGAAGATGTTTCACTTCTCATCCAAGAAGCTTCTTCAGTTCTGACTGAGTGGTGGAAGATGGAAGGATTTATATTCCTTATAGTCATCTGGCCATAGTCATCTGAGAGTCGTTGAGGCCACTTGGAGGTTTACCTGTGACCTCAGAATCGCCTGAATAGTTCAAATAGATGTGGATCTTCTTGGAACTGCTGAAAGGCAGTTAGAACAGCCCTTTACCTGGCGGGGAGAGAAGGCCAATGGAGTTTATTATATAAAAACAAACAGAACCAATACAAATATAGAGTAACTAGACATTTACCTGTATATATTAATTTCTATTACTCCTACCAGAAACTTTTATTCCCACCACACCAAGGATCAATATCTCTGATTATTATGGTGCTCTGCTCTTCCTTTAAGCCAAAATATAAGGAACTCTAGGAATTATTATTCTTAGCAGAATAGGACACATATGGCACTGCCTCCTAGTTTAAATATACTAATTTATGCTCTCAACTTCAGTTAGCAACTCACTACTGTATACAGAATGTTGTTTATCTACTCTACTATCACAGGTCATCAGCTACACTAAATCTCACACTGTACGGGCAATATGGAAATTAGTTTCTGCAAAAACTTTCAAACAGAATCTGCTATTTCTGTTTTTCCTTATCAAAATGAAGTTAATGATCTTTGTGGATCTTTCTGGATTTCTGGTTATAGTGAAATGTTATTTTTCTTCATGTCTTCATGGGAAAATCAGCTTGTACTATTGACTCCGTATGTTATGACAGCAGATTGTTTTAATTTTATTAGAAGAATAAAAAAATAGTGGCAGTATAAAGGGACATGCCTAAGAAACAGGATCTACACACAGGAGCTCCTATTTACAAATTAATAGCCACCAATGTGATAATTGACATCAGTTTAAATAATTTTTAAATGTCTAGACAAATTAATGAAGGACTGTGCTATTACCAATAATTTTATTATTCCATATTTAAATTTGGGCAATGTTAATTACTTTGTGCTCAGAAGTAAATACAATTATAAAAGTGGTTTAGGTATAAAATTTTTAATGTTATGTACTTTTTATTTCTTACAATCTGTTTAATAGCTGTATTTTAAATGAGAAATACATTTCTGGAATAAGAAACAATCACAAGATCGTCAGTAATGTTTTTATTTGTTCAGTTCAATAGAATAAAACATGCACATTCTTTTTCTCTTGACACTTATTGCATTGCTATTTTGACATCTGAATTCTTGTTATAATGAGATTTCCTGGTTAAAAAAAATCTTTCCTCAGTTTCATTCTTTTTCTTCACAAGGTTTTTCTCATTTTTCATTTCTAGAATCTGCCACATTACCAGCATAACATTATTAACCTTATTTTTATTCTCATTTAACAACAGTTTTTGAATGTATTTCCGTGCATACTGTGTATGTCTAAAACTTCTATTTATTATTAATTCATTTCTAGATTAATTCTGCAGCAGGTAATATTAGAATGCTTATTTATCTTGTGCTTCACCAAAAGCTTTTATCTATCATTCCTATGTTTTATATTTTGTTTACTTTTACAATATTGATAAATCTCTTTGGAAAGATATGTGGTATTTTTTATCACTTCTGTATTAATTCACACCAATTGTAATTGTGTGTGTGTGTGTGTGTGTGTGTGTATACATACACATATATACATACATACAAACATATATTTGTTAAATTTATTTGATGTCTATCTCACAGTGGGGCTACGCTAGGTGGCCTGCAATAATAAAAGGGAAGAAAAATGAAAGGAGTGTAAATAGAAGTAAAATAATAGAACAATAAAATAAACCATGAAAAAGAACACAAGAATACATTAATATGATAACCACAAAGATGGAGAGGTGGAAAGTGCAAAGGGAGAGGGGGATGAAGTGGTGTCTGCTTTCAGTACAGCAACCACCTCCAGCATAATAAATATAATAAAAAATAAAAAAGTATAAAAAACCAGTCCTCCAGAATATTTGAGTACTTTTCAAGAGGACTCTTTTATCTACTTCTTCATAGTGGAACAATAACTTTAAATGCACTACCACATATGTAGAATTCTGAGTCAAGGCTTTGTAAACTGTTATTTTATATAAATAAATACTTTAATGAGAAAATATACAAACTCTTACTATGTAAAATCTTGAGCAAAAATCAGAATATTTCTTCTCTTGAAGAAAAAAGGAACATGTGCAGGCACAGATCATAGAGAATCATAACCCGGATTTAGTGCCACTTGTAAAGCAAGAGGAAGGAACCAATCTGACTCTGAATTTGTATAATTATGAAAAATGCATTTTAGTTACATGCATTAAAATTTACTAAATGCATATAACATGTAACTGTAGTTCTTAAAATATAACTTTATGTATATATTTTCTGTATTGTAGTTCTAAACTCATGACTACCAAAACATTGTACAGTTTCTGATTAAACTGGTATACAGGTAAGTCACTAATGTAATGTAAACGTCCATATTGATTTTTATATGGAACCTAGAAAAGGGATTTAAGTCAGAGTTCAGGTCCCCAGGGCAACAAAGAGATGGCCAGGAGCTGACTGTGAAACAGATACCAAACTGCTGATGTGTAAGTTCCAAATCAAGCTAAAGTGGAAGAAGAAAACCATTCAGTTTCCACACTAGGATCTTGAATGCATACTACCATTTCAAGGAAAACATCATAAATTGCTTTGAAATACTAGGTCTTGTTGACAGGAAACCAAAGGAATTATGGACTAAAATGAAAGAAATCACCAAGGAGGAATGTGAAAAGGGACTATCAAGGATCAAAGAACAGAAGAAAGCTAACTGGATCTCAGAGGAGAGCAGAAGAAAAGTGAAAACCAAGATAGACAAATATTGCAGAGAAAAACAAAAGATGCTATGAATTCTTAGAAGAGATAAGAAACAATATTACAACTTTACAATTTACAAGTAAAGACACTGCAGATGGAGACAATCATGGAAAACCAGAAAAATCATTCAAAAGATCCCTGACCTCAAAGGAAGATTACAATCTCAGATTGGTATGCTAAAGAATGCCAATGGAGAGTTAGTAACAGATTCAGAGAAGATTAAAGAAAGATGGAAGAAATATATTGAAAGGAAAACAAGTCAAAACAAGATTCCTTCAAAGATACTGTATTCCCTACTTACAAGAGCCTCTAGTAATAGAAGATGAAGTTACATCCACACTTAGGTCCTTAGCAAGTCAAAAGGCTACAGGAACTGATGGATTACCACAAAAATATGGCAAACAACATAGGAAGAATCATTTCTAACCAAGCTATGCCAGCAAATCTGGAGAAAGACTGTCACACAATATTCTTAATTTCACATGCCAAAAAATAATGTTTAAGATCATCCAATGAAAATTAGAGCCTACATAGAAAAGGAGATGCCGAATATTCAATCCAGCTTTAAAGAAGGCAGAGGAGTATTAGATATTGCTTCTACATGCTGGTTAATTGAGAAAGGCAAAGTATATCAAACAAAAGCCACTATGTTCTTCATTGATTATAGAAAGGCTTTTTGATTGTGTTCATCATGTCAAGGTATGGAACATGCTTAGAAACAGGGCTTTTTTTGTCATAGAATGCCCAGAACAGAATTCCAGCACCTTTTTGGGATGGAACCTTGTAGGGTAGGCAAGGCAGGTTGTATGTGACATGTTTGAGTTCTGGCGCCTTTTTTTTTTTTTTTAACAAAAAAAGCACTGCTTAGAAAAATGGGGAACTTATACATGTCAAGTAGTTATAGTGCAGACAGAACTTAGTGAAAGACTAGATCCAGATTGCAAAAGAGTGGCACAAGGCTACAGATTCTTCCTTTATTTTGTCACCTTATATGCTGAATATATATTAACAGGAGCTGGATTGGAAGAAGATGAGCATGGTTTTAAAATTGAAGCAGTAATAATCAATAATGCTATGCTGTGCTATGCTATGCTGATGAAACCATTGTGATAGATAAAACATTAAGCATAGTGAAAAAATTGGATTAAAATTAAATATACAAAAGACAAATTAATGACAACAGGTACAACAGCCAGCTTTAGAATTGGCAATGAAGATTACAAAATAGTAATTCTGTCTTTTAGGATCAACTATCAATAGTAACTATCAATAATAGTCAGTAAATATACCACAGGGAGCACGTGGAACATCAGCAATGAAAGATATTGTAAAAAAAATATTCAGATACAGTGATGAATCTAAAGATTAGAATCACGCAAGCAATTTATTTCCTTGCAATATAGTATGGAAGTGAAAATTAGACTTTGAAGTAGCATGATAAAAAGAGCATTGACACTTTGGACGATAATGTTCTACAAGACTCTTGAAAATACCATAAATAGCCAAGAAAGCAAACAAACAGATTACAAGTCATTAGATATCCACAGATTGTACAAAACAAATCAATCCAGAAGTCTAACTTGAGTTGTACATGACAACTCAAATGATCATGTTTTGGATATATTATGTGTAGATTTAGCTTTCTTGAGAAGTCCGTAATACTGAGAAATGTAGAAAGAGAGAGAAGAGATTTACCAGCAGCATGGTGGATAGACTCAATTACAGCTGCCCATCACTGCTTTAGGCTATATTATGAATGCACAGCTATGCTAGCTAAGATTCATTCCTGATGCATCACAGTTCTTTTTCTAAATGGAAAGTACTCAGTTGAAGAGACAAAATGGACAGGAACTGTGAAAGTGGTTGACTAGCAAGACTATACAAAAAGAATTTTTTCCACACTATAAAATATTTGTCTCAAGAGATAAAGTATAACTAAATAGTCTTGTGGTAGCCTATAGAATAATTGATCAGCAAATAAGTGACTAACCCATTCCAGTATTTTGGACTCATTTTAAATAAAATGACATCACATCACAAAGTCTGAAGTGATCTTACTAATCTCTAAAAGACAAACAATATAATCTAATTAGAGCCACCATATTTTTTCATTACTGTACTGTTTCAGCATGCAGAAATTTCCACTCAATTCTTCACTCAAATTGTAAAAAAATAATTTGAACATTTTAAGTCAGTCATTTTCAATGAGATATCATTAACAGCCAGTTGAATGCATAACAATTTAACCTCATTTTCTCATATTCTTATATTTTAATATATAGGCTAAAGACATTCCGTTTATATAAAAGGCAGCAGATATTTGAATGGACTAAGAATTAAGAAATACACATAAAGCATGGTTATTTCTGTAGTCTAGGACATGAATATGTACATTAATTCCAGTCATCCTAAAATAAATGTGGAAATAGATATAAACTAAATTTCAAAACCCCTAAAGTGGCAAGATGGAATTTGGATAATTATTCAAAGCAAGAAAGTTCACACGATGCTTTTCAGTTAAGCAAAATACTCATTTTTCTGAGAGAGAATAAGATGTTGTCTAAACATTCAGTCTGAAGCTTATTTCAGATTTGACGATCAACTTTCTGTTTACTAGAAAACATCCATCCATCAACCAAAGCCATAAGCAACATAGCGGTTTTTGTGGGTGGACATTTACTAAGAATTAAGAAGCAACATGGCATTGGAGAGATGTTTTGCCAGAAAATAGTGATCACAACAAAGTTCACAAATTGTTTACATGTCCCATACCCCAAGTCCGTTTATTCTTTTCAGCAGTTTAAACTGAAAGTGACAAGATAAGCCTTTTCCCAGTGATATCTACTGCAAGTTCCACAGATACCTATTAACTTCTGAACTTCTATTCATTTTATTTAGTCTGAAATCCTATGCACAATGTGAATAAACTGAACTAAATTCAGAAGAATTTATTTTTAATTTAACTCATACAGAATTGAATTGCTAAAGTTTCCACCCTTATATACGTAAATCTAATAACTCCCACTGATTTCAGTTGAGATATGAAAGTTTAAAAATACAGCTCGAATCAGAATACACATATAAACATTTTAGCTTATTGTTCATAGTCTCCAATCATGAATGCTCAGAATTGAAAATAATTATCTCAAAAAGAAATTATATTTAATTATATATCAGATGTACCAAGTGAATTGTTTCATTGCATTCAGTCTCTGATTATCATAACGGATGTGATCCCATTTCCAATTAAATATAATTAAAAGAGCTGTTGCTTGGTTGGAATCATTTGTTTTGCAAGTTTAAAATATAATATTTAGCAACTTGCTTGTTTCATATTTCTGGAAACTAAAGTTAAATTTCAATATTTAATGAAATCAGGAATTCTGAGTAACTACATTGCTTTGCTGTACAAATAAAAAAAAGATATTTTTGTAGCTTGCCATTTAATTCCACAGAGTGTAAAATGAATTTGGGCTTATTTAATACCACTTCTTCCCAGATTCTTTAGCTGAAATCAGAACATTTGAAGCAAGGAAGCAAAGTAAGCCTGCAGCAATACTGTATGTTGTCTATATACTGCTCTCTAGTGGGTACTTGTCAGAAACAAAATAAGGCACTGGCATTATTTCAAATGCAATTTATTCATTCTTCCTTAAAAGCATCCAAAATAGAAAACATTATATAATTAGTCCTTCTCCTTAATGGATTTTTCTGTGATGAATGGGTTTTCATCATTTTTCTAAATGCTGGGAGAGTGGAAGCTAAATTTCATAGCCCGAGGATAGAAAAAATGTCCTTTCATGAATTAAAAAGATAACCCAAGGGCTTCTAGCAGTGAGGAGGGGAGAGGTTTTCCAAAGGGCCTCTCCTGTCAAGCCGGTAGGTTTATAATGGGAGATATCCCTCAGACAGACACACCCTAAGTTGTAAAGGGCTTTAAATTTTATCTTAAAGGGAACTGGCAACCCATGAAGATCTTTCAATAATGGCATCATGCAATCCCTGAACCTTGCATCAGTTAGCAGCCTAGCCATCCTATTTTGCATCAATTGCAGTTGCAATTGCCAGACACTATTCAAAGGCCACCCCATGTAAAGCACATTTGATAGTCACAACGAGATATAACAAAGGCTTAGATTGCCTGGCTCAGGAACAGGCATTGTTGGCATCTTACCTATAGTTAAGGAAACATACTCTTTGCCACATCTGTCAACTGTACATCCAGTGACAGCAGCTGGTCAAGAGCCATTTCCAAACTGCCAATCTGCTCTTTACCTCATTCAAAACTGGTTTCACTTCAATCACCAAATCAAGCTTTCTCCTTATCAACACTTCTGATAGTAGCCTGGATTGGAAGCAATTAATTCCAAAATTATGTTAGATTAGTAACATTTCTAACATTCTTTTTCAACTGACATTTATTTTTCACTCAGTCTGATTCGACCCACCATTTCACCTTATTTATCCTAATACATCCAGGGTTCAACCTATTTATTAATTAATTAAAGGTGTGATTAATTAGTGTGATTAATGAATCCCATAAAATGGTGGCATTATTCAAATTCACACTATTGAAAGTGATATATCTATGGAAAATAGCAACTGGCCCCAGCTTGATGCAAATAGGAAATGAAAAAAATTAAACATAATTTCTATGGTTATTAATGAAATATGATATAAAATATTAAAAGAATATATTTATAAGTTAAATTTATTTTAACAATCACAAAATAGTAAACAAATATAAAGCAAAACAGTAATCAAAAACAAAGGCAGATACATACTGAAAGCATATATACATTTTTATCATATCAAATTTACAGACTGGAAAGTAATAAAGAAAAATTATGCACATTATAAAAATGCATATTATTATTTGTACTCTGTTTTTTTCAAGAATCTCAAGACAGAATGCAAAATGCTCTCACTTCTTATTTTCTAAGCTTTTCTTAGAGTTATTCTAAGCTACAGACAGCAAACAGTCCAGTTGGCCAAATTATTCTTTAAGGCTGTACCAGAAGATACATTTTCTTTTTTCTTTTTTAAAATTTATTTTAGAGACATATATGTCACTCCAATCAAAGCTGATTCTAAATGGTATGCAACTTTGTAAATTTATCTTTAAAAGAAAATTGAACATAGTGTAAATAATAACCATTGATCAAAACAATTGGAAAAATTGTAAAAGGGAATAACACATTAATGGATTAAAATGCCGTTCCTTATCAGAGGGAGTATCATAGCCTCTCCCCTTGCTTGTGGTCTCCATATTGAAATATTTTCAATATACCTCACTGTTCAACAAATCATTTTACTACTAAACAGTATGACAGTAAACTGAGAAACATCCATAGACACATACAGGGCTTTTTTTCTCGGAGAAAAGGTGGCGGAACTCAAACCTGGCCACGCCCTCATCAAACCCTAGGACCGCCCCTTTAGAGAACAGGAATGCAAGTAAAATTTGGGAGGGGCTATTTCCGGTGCGGCCGGCCCGGAAAAAGGTGCCGGAACGCGGTTCCGCCGCGTTCCGGCTGAAAAAAAGCCCTGGACACATATAACGATCAAAACAATAGTTAACATCCAAGTACTAACTGATCTATTTGGCTAGATGGATTCTTCCATATTCTATTTAGTTTGAAAGTGACAGATTAAAAGAAAGAAGAGCTTACACTGTGATCTGTTGAATGTAATATCCTTAAAATCTTCTCATATGTATTTGCATTCTTTTCTACAGATCTTTTGAAAAGCTATTTTACTTAAAGAAACCTCTGAACTGAGCTTGAATTGATTCAACTGAATTGAGTCTGGTGCTGGTAAAAGAATTGAAGTTTTCCTGTAAACTCCACCTAAAATTTCTCAGCTTGGTCCCTAATAATATATTATATGTTCCTTCTAAAAAGGAGTGAAACAGCTGCCCTACTTTTCAAAGGACATGTAGTGCTGCTTCTTATGGTGAAATGGTACTATAAATAAAAAGTGAAACAGTGTAAATTCTGAGGACAGAAATTTGTTCTGCTGTGTCTAGCCATGAGAAATTAAATTAATAGGTTAACCAAACTGAGTCAAAGGAAGTGGCAATTCCCAACTGACTGCAAGAAAATGTGATCAGTTCTTCCTGGAAGCAAATACACTCACAAAGAAGGGTATCCACAGAAACTTCTTTTCAAAATCATATCCAAATTTTACTGTTTTTTATAAATCACTTGGGACTTCCATCCAGATATCCTAATCAGCCTGGCCTATAGTAATGCAAGTTGGAAATTCTAACAGTAAATAAATATTACATATCTCATGGCTCTAGACTGGGAAAGACTCAAATCTTGTCTAAGTCGTAAGGAATAAGATTGATCATTATGAAAATCTTACTACAATAGTTTATTATTAATCATAGCTTGACTGCAGTCAATTCCTCTTAAAATACTTCAGTTAGAAATGGAGTTTACATTATATTGAAACAACACAACACATACGTATTGATAAGTACATTTTATTTAATTCAACAGGACTTATTTCAGAGGAAACATTTATAAGTGAACACTATTCAAAAAACAACAAAGACCAATCTTCCAGTTTTCTTGCTCATTCCAGTTATCTGAGATTGCTTGTTCATGAGACTGCAGTAGCAAATATTCATGCTGAGAAGGAAAAACTGACAGAGATGGACAAACTCAGGAGGCTGGACTAAGAACAAGAAAGTTAGAACAATTATTGAAAATGAGGGAAGAGCCTTCCCCTCAACAACACAAACACACTAAAATAGTGCAGTAAGGAATGAATAAATTTAGTAGGTACAGAATGCTAGCAGCTGGGGAAGGGAAAAAAAGCTCAAAAGAGGGAAGGAAATGGAATATTTGAAATTTTTAAATCTTCAACTTGCAGCATTTATTGCACATTTTTGTTATCACGAATTGCAAGTAGTTTGAATTCACATATAAATCCTTCAGACTAATATACAATTATTTTGTTTACATATAATGGTTATGTCTTTTAAGTATATTATCAAAATTAGAGTATAACTTAACCCTACCCTTCTATATACTCAGAGATTTATTTTAAAAATCAAATATTTAAAATTATAATACTGTTACAGACAATTTAGTAGATTAGAATAAATATTTATCTATCTTTTGAAGTCTTAAATTTCTGTGAGCAGCCAACTTGAAGAATGTGAATAATAATGTTTAAGCCATTTCATTGTAAAAAAAATGCATGCGGAATATTATTTTGTTGTTTTTATTTGTAACTTGTATTGGTATTTACTTGTGAAGCCTGAAGCAAACAGAATGTGTATGTGTAAAAAATAATCAAATATATTGATGCAGATAGAGCTCTATTACTGGAAAGCTGTCAATTTTTTTCATTAATATACACAAAGTTGAGCCTCACAGTGGAAACATTATATTAAAATTTAGATTTTAGATAAAGTTCACTGAGCTCACAAGTACTTGGAAAGTTGGTACAACCTAACACAAAACTATGTTTATTGGTCTCTTTATATGATAATACTTACACACTATGTTTTCCATTTAAAAAGATTGTTCCTGCAATGTAGCTGTTCCATTCATTACTAGACAAACGATCCAAAGTCATCTGCGGCATATATCCCACTCCTGTGCATTAGTTACCAGTTCTTAGCAATATTATACTGTCCCACATTAGAAGACAACAAGCTCTCATTCAGCTATGGTCAAGGATGCTGAACAACAAGGCCCTTCCTATTCACCAGAACATCACCCAGTCCATCACAAGATTGAAATCTCATATGACAGCATGGAAAACAGCTATTTACTTACTATCTACTCAGTTTAATCCCCATAATGCCTGAAGAGAGGAATAGTCCAAAGACTTTCTTGTGGCCTGACCATTAGTGATCCCTAATGGTTTTGGCCTGCCTCACTATGTCTGGACAAATTGAACAGATACTGGAAGAAGTGCCTCTGCTCTGTATCAGTATGGATGGAAAGATTCTCCTTGTTGTGATTGTGATGCTGATATGCAAACTATTAAATATATTGTGCAAAATTGATCAGGCAGGGAAGTGCAATCCGTGTAGCAGGGAGGCTACTAATACAACAGTAACATTCCCAATTGAACCTTAGAGCCCAATTAAATGAACAGGGTTCCTATCCAATGACCTATGGAGCAGCACCCTTGAAAGTTTTAAGGGATTCCAGGAAGGCAATCGCCACACTCCCATCCCTGCTCCTTGTCAACTGATGCCGTACCTCAGCTGACTCCATCTCAGCTTGACATATCTCTGAAGGGCCATGCCCTCCTTCTGGGCTCAGCCAAAACCAGTAATACATGCCAGGTCAGCCCTATGATGATTGGATTGTAGATGGGAGAGGCTTTATTACAGACCAACCTTGCATTTAAAAATAGGAGTCAGAAACTGGGGCCTTTTAAAAAATATTTTTAAAAGCTTCTTATTTTTCACCTGAATTCTCACAAATGGTTCCTTTAATCAACAGTTTACTTAAATTGATACTAATGACTGGGATGAACTGCTTCCCCCAAGCAAGTTTATTTATGGGTACAATTTAATAGTCTGGATTAACTGGATTTTATGATCAGGATTCAGTCAACATTGGACATTAAGATCTGTTCAAACATTTATCAGGATTTTGATAGTTTTTTAACTGTATGAACTCAATTAATTGTGCAAGCCCAAGACCTTTTTTTCTGACACTAGATGGCAGAAAATTATACTGTTTCTAAATCAATTCTAATTTCATGGTTCTGAAATTAGAGAAAGCCTACTCATAATCTGCTGCTGGATATAATCCAATAATGAGCAATAAACCACTGCTTAGTGGAAGAGAATAGTTTTTCCCCCATACTTGCTTGGGAATATCAAATAATACTCTTAAAGACATGTCCTATAACATTGTCCTATAACTGAATCTTTTTGCCTGTGTGCCTATGTGCATGTGAGTGTGCGTGTGCACACACATACCTGCACACCTCTGAGTGAATGCTGACGCCTGAAAACTGCCTAGACTAATTTTCTTGGCAAGTTTCTCAAAACTGGCTTGTCAATGCCTAGACTGAGGGTGAATAACTTACCCTTACCACTCAGCTGGCTTTGTGTCTAAGGTGAAACTAGAACTCGTAGTCTCCCAGTTTTTAGCCTGGTGCCTTAATCACTATGCCAAACTGCTCTTCCTATAAATGTTCCTTATTGATTTTTCCTTAATAAAATATTTTAAATGGGAAACACCGCGCGGGCGGTGTTGGGAGGGACTCGTCGCTCCCATGTAACGCCGCTGCTGCGCGAGCTGCACTGGTTGCCGGTGGCCTTCCGGGTGCGCTTCAAGGTGTTGATTCTCATCTTTAAAGCGCTCCATGGCATCGGACCTGGATATCTCCGAGACCGCCTTCTGCCGCAGGTTACCTCCCATCGGCCGGTACGCTCCCACAGAGTGAGTCTCCTCAGGGTGCCGTCAGCCAGACAGTGCCGGCTGGCGACCCCCAGGGGGAGGGCCTTCTCGGTGGGAGCCCCCACCCTCTGGAACGAACTACCCCCAGAGATCCGGGTGATCCCGGATCTCCCCTCCTTCCGCCGCGCCCTAAAGACATGGCTTTTTCAACAAGCGGGTCTGGCCTAGGGATTTTTAGCGGGGTT